>NC_069715.1:3413302-3563302 GCF_027358585.1 Pangasianodon hypophthalmus
TTTTTTTTTTTAAATCATGGACCCTCTGGCTACGCTTCACAGACGCCACTTGGAGAGCCACTGCTATAGAGGATACAATGTAGTAGACTTGTGTGTGCAATATGCCATCATCCTATCATGTCTCCTAACTATCCCGAAAATAGTATGGTAGTATCGCTCGGGGTTTTGGAGAGGCTGTAGCGATGCTCACTTGGAGAAAAACTAGAGGTTGTGGCCAGAAATATAGCAAAGAATACTGTAAGCTGGTTACAAGTCAGCTGTAGCTGCTAGTCGCTAGCATTAACACTGTATTTTTAATGAATTATCCAGGAATTCTTGCAAACTGAAGTCGGGACTGTAATAAAATTGAAGGAATGCTGCATTTGACTAGAGGTCGTAACTTATCATTCCTGATCTCCAACCAGGAAAAGACAAAGAAAACACTCAAATTGGAATTCCTACTCAGGAACTCGGGACGGTCTCATCAACTCCGAGTTCAGCAAGTGACGTCAGATCAACATGGCCGCTCACAGCATGGACAGTAAACAAAGTAGCACTTTAGCACGTTTAAATGAGTTACACTGATCAGTCAACATACACACATAATCGCTTGTTAAAGCTATAACCCTGACTCCAGGCATCCATGCTCTTTTCCGCACTTTGTAGTTGGTAAGCAATCATCTTAAAAATGACGCCATTCCGAGCTCCGACTTCTCACTTCTCAGGTAAGTCGAATGAAGCATAAATTAGATAATCTACATTTGCTTGTGTTGAACAGCAGCAGAGATAATTATTTAATTCTTGTATAGTGAAGTAGCAATGTAGAAGCTAAGGGAAGCTAATATCCTTCAGAGAAACAATTTCAGCTATTAAGGTTCATGTAGGATACAAAATAGAGGGATAGGAAACAGTAAAACATAACGGGGTGTGCTCTCGTAGAAAACTAATCCACGACCAGGTGGAGTCGTACACCCTGACGCATGCTCATCACGAACCTCCCTCGTGACATGCACAGCTCAGACCCTTATTTAGTTTTGGTTTTACTTCCTGGTCCTGACTCTGTCCCGTTTCATCATTTGCGTGTCACCTGTCTGTGTCCGTTTGTCTATTTATACCCTCTTGCGTATTTGTATCTTTTTGCGAAGTCTTGTCATTGGTGTGTCTCATCACATGAGCCTGTGTTTGTCTTTTTCAATTCTTTTCTGCTGTCCATTTTTCACAGAATGGATAACACAATGGATTGTGCTTCGACCACCGCTCAGAACAATGACGACGATTTGTGGATTACGCACTCGTGTCCTGCCTCATCCTACTGCACGTTACAGAGCTGTAAAATAGGAAAATAATCCACAGCAGGGCGCTGATGTGAAGCTGGCTCACTGATTCTGCGTTTCTGCAGGCAGTAAGACACTGCCAAGTCGATATAATTTGAAACGTCACCTTCATATAACAATACCCATCACTGAAGCTGAATATTTTGCATGTCTGCGTTTATATATGGCTTTAACTTTAACTACCTAATAATACCTGATAATAATATTTTTAGTGTTGCATATAATCCCATTTCCTCATAGCAGCCTACTGAATGTCCACGGGAATTTGCATGCTTTCCTGTTCCTGTGGGATACTCGGTGAAACCACACACACACTCACACACACATACACGGTGTGATTTGTGAATATTGTGTTCATTTCAGCGTGTCCTCGAACAACTTGTACCCTTTATTGCGTCATTTCTAACTAAATCAAAGCCGTGAAGTACGTTAGCCTGACAGCTCGTGTTTACACTGGACAGGAACGTGGTGTCTGTGGGCGAAGCTCGGGCACGAAGCAACGGCGCGTAGGAATCAGAAAAGAACTGCGTGACCCTTTTATTATGTTATTATGTCATTGTGAACTCTCGGCATGAGCCGTTCCCCTTTCCGTAACGAGTGCATTACATGCACATCATGAGACCAGGGCGAGAGAAAAGATCCCACAGAGCAATAACAGGATAATAACTGCGGGATAATAATCCTATTACACACACACACACACACACACACACACTACACAGTGTCACAGTAAATGCACACACTTCTAGTCAACACTGTCTATGTTACAGCATAAACAAACACACACTCGAGCTGGAGATATGATGACAGGAGCTGGATGCTCAAGCCACATGCACACTTTTATTACATTTATTAAATAGGAAATACTCAAGAGATGATTTCACTGGAGAGTTTTCGACTGTAAATAAACATTTACAGAGATTCCCAAACCGGGCCTCTGTGATACCCAGCCAGGTCTGAACAGAAATGATCGTGATTGGTTCATGTGGACAGCCAATCAGAAACAAGAGGAGGTGGGATTTGGTATGAAGGCTACATTTAAAAGAAAATTTACTGTCGCTGAAAACTCTTGCTTTTTTCAACCACTAAATCAAAATGAGCTTTGTGTGTGTGTGTGTGTGTGTGTTGGCATTCGTAGTACAAGTGAAGCAACTGCAAATTCAGAATTCATAAATTCGACCTGCTTAAATGTACAATATGTCCAAATATTTTTCCCATCATCAGTATCTTGATTATCAGGATGTAGTTAGCTCTGTTTTAACTGGCTGCCTGATTGAACCAATCACAATCATTTCTGCCCAAACGTCCCTAAAGAAAGGATTTCCATGTTTAAGAAAATGTTCTGATATTAACAAATTCCACGGTACTGCTGAATTCTGGAATCTGATTGGTCAGAAGGTGTTGATTAATTTTCTATAACAGCAGCTCTGACAGTCGTGCAGCTGAAATCACAGCTTTATATTAATGCGCTCGTTCTAATACGTTATCGTTTCTATAGCAACAGCTCATTCACAGGGATGTGTCCTTGATATGGTGAAGTTTTCTGTGAGGAGATGTTTATTTAAAAGTTTGTCTTATTAACTTGGTGAAGGAAACGACCGTTTACAGCTGCTCTAAAGTAAGTGAAAACAGGAACTAACCTGTTTCATGGACATTCCACAACATTAAATGTAACTACTAAAGACTATAAAACTGTAATTGTAACTGAAACTATAAAAAGATTTACCAAAAAAAAAAAAGTGTAGTCCTTTAATAAATAAGAAAAATGCCCTTGTCGGGATAAAACATTTTCATTTGCGGTTATGGGAAAATAATCAACTTCAGGGTGGTAGCAGTAACTATCTCGTCATTCATTACTTTCCTATTACAGCATGACACTGAGTGTTTTATTCCTTACTTAACAGGTATTTGGCACCTTTAGGCACAGACCTGGACTCTTTCTCTCTCTCTCTCTCTCTCTCTCTCTGTGTAACTTCACTTTCACTCATCTCTCTAATCTTTGTCTCTATCACCTCTCCCTCTCTCTCTCACTCTCTCTCTCAGTCTGATGTGGGTCTGGGCTGCACATGTTGTACTTTCATGCTTGCGTCTGCTGACCTGCTTCCCCAACACTCCCAGAATGCTGTGCGGTTTGGCCCAGATACATGACCTCATCCTTCATCCACTCCATCCTCGTTAGTCTCCTTCCTCTTACTCTTATCCATCACAATCCCTACCATCTTTCTCACAGAAGACACAGTGATAAGAGATATTCTTTCTCTCTCTCTCTCTCTCTCTCTCTTTCTCTCTTTCCTCAGAACCTCTGAAACACTCGGTAATCAGCTGCGAAGCCTTTGACTTCAATACACCAGACCGTGTACGTGTCTGAAAGCCAAAATACACACAGTACCTTATGCTGCACATGTGGTACACAGACACACACACACACACACACACACTTCACATGAAAAGAAGCATTAAGGAATGATTAAGGTTAGTGTTTCATCATGGCATGATTTGTGTCTTCTGAAGGACTTTTGGTGGCAGTTCAAAGATGTGCACTTTAAAAGTGTGTGTGGTGCACTTAAAAGAGTGTGTGTGCGCGTTTTGGAGTGCACTTCACTTCAGCATCTTCAGACGACTGGAGAACATCAGACGGGAACGGAAAAAAAAAAAAAATCCTAAGCTGAAAGACCAAACCAAACTCACTTATCAGATGAGGGAGCACTAAAAACGGCACGTAGTCTCTCTCACAAACACAAACACTCAGAGAAGAGGAAAAAAATGCACAAACACACACACACGTCTTTATCAGGAACTTTATATAAGCGGCGAGAATGGTGAGCGATTGCTTCAGAAAGACAGATGGGTATTTGAAGCTCTGTGAGGCGTTGCTGCCAGCCCCCGAGCTGCGTGAAGTGGGAACAGGGAACGGAACATTGTGTTTTTCCAGGGACACTGTTCTCACCCGGTGTGTGTGTGTGTGTGTGTGTGTAGGGTCGGAGCGCGCCGAACTTTCCAACTCACACACCCCTGTCATCATTCAGCTGGAAGAAATGGGCCAGGCGTCAGGAGAACACTGCACACTCCACAACAAAGAGCTCTCCGTTTCACACGCTTTACTTCATTACACTCACACACGTACGTTTTACATCTTTACACTCACACACACTTTACATCATTACACTCACACACGTACGTTTTACATCTTTACACTCACACACACTTTACATCATTACACTCACACATGTACGTTTTACATCTTTACACTCACACCCGTACGTTTTACATCTTTACACTCACACACGTACGTTTTACATCTTTACACTCACACACACTTTACATCATTACACTCACACATGTACGTTTTACATCTTTACACTCACACGCACTTTACATCTTTACACTCACACCCGTACGTTTTACATCTTTACACTCACACACACTTTACATCATTACACTCACACATGTACGTTTTACATCTTTACACTCACACGCACTTTACATCATTACACTCACACATGTACGTTTTACATCTTTACACTCACACGCACTTTACATCATTACACTCACACACACACGCACTTTACATCTTTACACTCACACACGCACTTTACATCTTTACACACGCACACATTTTATGTCATTACACTCACACACACACTCAAACAATCACACACACAAACTTTGTCATTACGGCCAGAGTGAGAATGAACAGAACATCAAATAATCAAGAAGTGTAATAACAGGAGTAATAAGTACTGTTTGATCATATAAGAGAGAGTGTGTGTGTGTGTGTGTGTGTGTGTGCGCATAGTAGCATAAATAGAGAGACAGAGAAAGACAGACAAAGAGACAGGCAGAAAGACAGAAAGAAAGAGCAAGGGGGAGAGAGAGAGAGAGAGAGAGAGAGGAAGACACAGAAAGAAAGAAAGAAAGAAAGAAAGAAAGAAAGAAAGAAAGAAAGAAAGAACACAAAGATTAAGTGAGACAGTGGGCCAGACAGAGATGAGAAGTAAGGAGAGAGATAGAGACAGAGAAAGAAAGAAATATAAGAGAACAGAAAGGGCGAGGGAGCGGGACAACGACAGGAGAGAGGGAGAAGGAAGAGGGAAGGAGACGAAAAAAGGAATAAAAAGGGAGCAAGACAAAGAGACCGAACACAGACAACAACAGAAGGAAGGCAGAAAGAAAGAAAGAAAGAAAGAAAGAAAGAAAGAAAGACGCAGACAGGAGAGAAAGTTAGAGTCAAAAGAACAATGTGTCCCTCCATCCTTCCACCACACTCAAAACTATAGCAGATGGAGGGAGAGAGAGAGAGAGAGAGAGAGAGAGAGAGAGGAATGGGGAAAATGGTGATGAGGATACTTGGAAAATCCCTTTCTAGTTAATGTTAAGAGCTGCGTGCTTACCCTGAGTCCTGTCTCTCTCTTTCTCTCTCTCTCTCTCTCTCTCTCTCTCACTGGTTTTACTCCTCACTTAGTTTTTTAACTTTTTCTACAGCTACACTGCACTGCAATGACTTCCGGTGGATTTCCTGCTATAACTAACTCCATGACTTTCATCCGATATCGCGAACCTCCATCATCACAAAGTGCTTTTAAGGGGTGGTCATGTCATGCATAAACGCCTCCGTTCCATCCACTCTAGACCTTCATCTGTATGCGTTTCGGCGCAATCGCTCCACCGAGGATGCCATCACCTCTGCGCTTCACCTGTCTCTGACACATCTGGAGAACAAACACTCTTACGTAAGGCTGTTATTTATAATGCTGTTATCCGGCTGAAGTTAACGGACGAACTCCTCTCACTCGGTTTGCGATCCTCAATCGCAAAAAACAGAATATAATAAAAATAAAATAAAAACAGTGTTGGGAAGTAACACACTTCGTCATCTGAACAACGCAATCTGATTATGGTTTTATAGTTACCTTTTATGGATTACCTCAGTATATTTCTGTAAACAAATTTAACAAATATATCATTGAGCCTATTTCCAAACTTAAATTAAACTTAATAACATTATAATAATCCCAGAAGGAGAAATTAGATACACTGACCTCTATTTAAGATACTTTTACACTGCTAAGGTTGCTGAAATCTATATTTTTTTACTGTAAAAGATGCGATTTTGGAGCTTAATATAAAAATGCTATATAATTTAAGATGATTATTATTAGTAGTAGGTGGTGATTACTGATTTCAGTCTCTACAACCGAGTTGCAGTCGATATAACCCTGATTCCAGATAACTCTTAGTGCTGAATGTTGATGCAAGTGAAAGTTAAATATACAGTATAAGTGAGCAATTGTTCTTTGTTATTATACTTAATAACTGTTTCTTTAATGAAGTATCACTGAAACTGAATACTTAAAAAAAAAACACCTGCCATTTTACACCTTACACTTTCATTGATGAATCTCAAATGCCATGAGATATTTTTCATTCTCGCCCACTTGCTTCACCAGTCAGTTGTGTTGTAACTTGTTTAATGTTTTGAAAGACATCCAATCAAAATCCCATCAGTGTCAAACGAAACTGTGCACAACTCCTCATTTTCAGCTAAAAAAAAAAAAAGCACACCAACGCCTCTACTTCTTGAGGAAGTTGAAAATAGCCGGTATGTGATCAGCGATCCTTCCAGCTTCTACAGGAGAATCACTGAGTCTGTCCTGACCCACAGTCTGCTCTGGTGACTGTACTGAATCTGACAGGAAAACACTCCAGAGCGTGGTGAAGAATGCCCAGCGACTCACATGCACCAGCCACCTTAATATTAATAACATCTACACGGAACGGTGTACAAGGAAGGCCTGAAGCATCTGCGCAGACTCCACTCATCCATCACACAAACTGTTCACCTTGCTCACCTCAGGGAAAAGACTGCGCAGTGTTCGTGCCAAATCCTCCAGACTCATGCATGGTTTCTTTCCACAAGCTATAAGACTTCTAAAGAGGTCCTCCTCCTCCTCTTCCTCCTCCTCCTCCTCCTCCTCTCAGTTTAAACCTTCACATACCTCGTCATAATGAGTCTTATAACACCACTAACACTGTGTTTGCACTATGATTTGCACTGTGTATTTGCACATATGTACATGTATATGTATGTACACACAAGTGTGACTCAGGAGAAACTGTATTTCATTCGATCCTCAGCCTTGTGTTGAATTAGAATGACAATAAACTTGCTTACTTACTTAATCTTTCAGATTCACTGTATGCGTATGTACACTATACAGCCAAAAGTATGTGCACACCTGACCATCATACCCATATATGTGCTTCTTCCCCAAACTGTTGCCACAAATTTGGAAGCACACAGTTATATAGAAAGTCTTTGTATGCTGTAGCATTGCAATTTTACCTTCACAGGAACTAAGAGGCTCAAACCTGTTCCAGCATGACAATGCCCCTGTGCACAAAGCGAGCTCCATGAAGACATGGTGTGTGAAGGTTGGAGTGGAAGAACTCGAGTGTCCTGCACAGAGCCCTGACCTCAACCCCACTGAACACCTTTGGGATGAACTGGAACACAGACTGAACCCCAGACCTCCTCACCAACACCAGCGCCTGATCTCACTAATGCTCTTGTAGCTGAATGAACACAAATCCCCACAGCCACGCTCCAACATCTAGTGGAAAGCTTCCCAGAAGAGTGGAGCTCATTATAACAGCAAATCTGAAATGGGATGCTCAACAAGCTCATATGAATGTGATGGTCAGGGGTCCACAAACTTTTGGCCATATAATGTGTATGTATGTGTGTGTGTGTGTGTGTCATGATTCAACACTAACTGCGTGTGTGTGATGATTCAGACGGCATGCTGAACTGGTGGCCATAAACCTCCATTACTCATTAGCCTTGTAGCTCCAGCGCAGAACTAAAGTAGCACACTGTGTCACTGTGTCTTTGAGGAGAAGTGTGTGTATTTTATTTTACCCCTTCAATACCGTGCGTGTGGTAAAGTGAACTGTAGGTCAGCTGTTACACTGTTTTTCTCTTCTCTATTTCTGCTCTCAGTTTCACACGTACATACACACGCATACACACACACACACCCTCTCTGACTTCCAGTTGTTTCCCATCTGCTGAGTTCTTCCTGTCGTGCCGTGGTTGTGGTGGCTACTGTAGACACGCCACACACACACTCTTCTGAGCCAATAGGATCTGCAATTGGCCCCCATGCTGCTTTTCTTCTTTTCTTTCTGTTCTCCAGCTGTTCTGTGTCTCCCTCGCTCTGTTCTTTCTCTCCTTTCCGGCCTAGAGAGCTGCATTGTTACCTTGTTTCCCTACCTGAGTTGCAGACTGCGTTTAAGCTCGCTTTCCAGCTCCACTCGCGTCCTCTTTCTCTCCGTCCTCAAGTCCACCAGCTTACTGTCCGCCTGAGACACCTGCAGTGTCAGAGCCTTCACTCTGAAACAAACACACACACACACACACACACATAGCAGCAGTGATTATGAGCCAGGGCTTTTATAGAGAACAATAAACCATTACCATGTTAAGGTCTGTTATATAAAAGTGTGTGTGTGTGTGTGTGTGTGTGTTAGAGGACAGAGTGTAAATGAGACATGCGTTGGTGCAGGGGTTTATGAGAACCCGGCTTCTTTCTCAGATGAGTTCTCGAGAGCGAGTGACAAGAGGAAGCATGCCAAGGCTGACTAATCCCAGACACCACACAGTTTACTAAAGCCCCGGCATTGACTCACAGATCACCATAACACCACTGTGTGTGTGTGTGTGTGTGTGTGTGTGTGTGTGTAGGCACTGTCTTTGTCTCTGCCTCCGTATTTGTCTCTCAGTCTCTGTATTGTCGCTCTGTGTTTGTCTCCATGTCTCTGTATTTGCCTATGTCTCTCAGTCTTTATCTCTGCCTTTTCTTTTTCTCTCTGTCTCCATGTCTCTCAATCCCTCTTTGTCTCGGTTTTTGTATCCGTCTTTGTTTCTGTCTCTCTGTCTCTATCTCTAGATCTCTCTGTCTTAATCTCTGTCCATGTCCCTGTCTCTCTCTGACTGTCTTTGACTCTCTGTCTCTGTCTGTCCTTATTTCTGTCTTTGTCTCTGTCCATGTCTCCATCTGTCTTTCTCCCTCTCTTTCTCCCTCTCTGTCTTTATTTCTGCCTGTCTGTTTCTGTTTCTGTCTTTGTCTCTATATCTCTGTCTCTGACCTTCTAAGACTTTTTGCCTCTTTCTTTTTCTTTCTTTCTTTCTTTCTTTCTTTCTTTCTTTCTTTCTTTGTCTGTCTGTCTTAGTCTATCTGCCTCTGTCTTTGTCTCTGTCTTAGTCTTTACCGTGTCCTGACTTCAAACTGTCTTTGTCCCTTCCTCTCTCTCTCTCTCTCTCTCTCTCTCTCTCTCTCTCTACATATGGGAGAAGGAAGCTGTGGATAAATCAACTTCCTGTCAGCTTTTATGTTGGCAAATTATAGCATGGATGAAGTCAACAAACACACACACACGCACGCACACACACACACACACACACACACGCACACACAGACACGCCAGGGAAAGACCATTATTGCCTGAATGTAAAGCATTTACGTGGTGAGCCACAAGCAGGAAATGACAACACAGAAGCAGGAAGTAGTAGAACATCTCCTGGAGTGAGTGTTGATGAAGTGGGACGTGGCAGTCATATTGTGCATTGTGTTGGACGCAGCGATGTGAGAAAAACTTCTCCTTCTACGAGTTTCCTGTGAATTAAATGGCACCTGTTACATAGTGTTGGGAAGTAACACACTTCGTCATCTGAACAATGCAATCTGATTATGGTTTTATAGCTACTTTTATGGATTACCTCAGTATATTTCTGGAAACAAATTTAACAAATATATCATTGAGCCTATTTCCAAACTTAAATCAGACTTAATAACATTATAATAATCCCAGAAGGAGAAATTAGATACACTGACCTCTATTTAAGATACTTTTACACTGCTAAGGTTGCTGAAATCGATATTTTTTTACTGTAAAAGATGCGATTTTGGAGCTTAATATAAAAATGCTATATAATTTAAGATGATTATTATTAGTAGTAGGTGGTGATTACTGATTTCAGTCTCTACAACCGAGTTGCAGTCGATATAACCCTGATTCCAGATAACTCTTAGTGCTGAATGTTAATGCAAGTGAAAGTTAAATATACAGTATAAGTGAGCAATTGTTCTTTGTTATTATACTTAATAACTGTTTCTTTAATGAAGTATCACTGAAACTGAATACTTAAAAAAAAAAAAACACACATCTGCCATTTTACACCTTACACTTTCATTGATGAATCTCAAATGCCATGAGATATTTTTCATTCTCGCCCACTTGCTTCACCAGTCAGTTGTGTTCTAACTTGTTTAATTTTTTGAAAGACATCCAATCAAAATCCCATCAGTGTCAAACGAAACTGTGCACTACATTGTTAACTGTTCTTTGAGCTAGCATTCTCGTTTTCTGGATTCAGTAATAATACATACAGGATGATGTGTCTCTCTGATGTAAACGCAAAGAAAAAAAAAAAAAAAACTATAATATATATATTTTATAACAAAGTATAACATCACATAGCTCTCTGGAGGAAGGTCTGTGTAGGTGTTTCTTCTTCAAATCAAACTTAGGTATTAAGTAATGGCTTAAATGTCTCTTATCACAGCTTGTCATCTACTGTTGCTATTTTATTGTGAAAGACTTCTATATCAGAAGGTTACGCATTTATCGTCTAAATCTATTGTTCTTTTTATAGAAGCATGTTGTGTTTGGCTGTGTTTTGTTAAGACAGTGAGTAATCAGAGACGGATCTGCTCTGCTTCCTATTTGTGTGAGGGTCAAACCAGCTGAAGCAGTCGGATCGGTCCAGAAGTAATCAGATAATCCGAGAACTCTTTTTCTAAGTCATCTAAAAGATTAGCTTTCTCGTTAGATCTTATGCGTCTTGTAATCACACACATTAATAGTGCTTCTGATGAAAAAAAAAAAAAAAAGCTCTTTCTGTTTCATACACACTTCTTCTTCCGTCTGCACTGAGTATCAGCTCACAGTTGTGCAGTGTTAGCTTTGTATTAATGGATCAATACAAGTACGTGTATCACTATCAGCCTAATGTACAGCCCATGCAGTTAGTGAAGAAAACGAGACAGTTCTCTAATCAGCCAATCAAGTTGCAGCAGCGCAAGGCAAAAAAATCATGCAGATACAGGTCAAGAGCTTCAGTTAATGTTCACATCAGAATGGGGGAAAAGTGTGATCTCTGTGACTTTAAGCGTGGCCTGGTTGTTGGTGCCACATGGACTGGATTGAGGATTTCAGAAACTGCTGATCTGCTGGGATTTTCACACACAACAGGCTCCAGAGTTTACACAGAATTGTTCCTAATAAAGTGGACAGTCAGTGTACATAGATAACGAGACAGCTAGACAGACAGACGTGTAAAAATATATTAATATTACACTATACACATATGAATGATATAAATCACTAAATTACGTTTAATAATTGAAATAAATAAAAAAAACATATACACCTAATATACTAATAATAATTACAAAAATAATAATAATAATAAGGAGAAGAAGAAGAAGAAGAGTGAGTATATTAAATTAAAATTGGAATAGTATTTTAAATTTTACATTATTAGCAGCTGTTTTTTACTTTATTATTGTAATAAATACATATATATTAATATACCTAATTTACTAGATATTAATTAAATAAATATTTTTATAAATATATCTATTTTATTTTTTATTATATTATTTTTGTTTGAAATGTCCTTGTTATAAGCCCTAAGCAATTCAGCATGCTGGTGGTGTAATAAACACAGGCCTGCTGAGTGTGAGTGTGTGAGTGTGAGTGTGTGTGTGTGTGTGTGTGTGTGTGTGTGTGTGAGTGTACATTGCAGAGCGTTCTTCCTTTCTTTCTGCAGATCAAACTTCCACCAGCCTGACACTGAACCTCATCACACACTCTGCAGGTTCACCCAAACACACCTACATCCACACAGCAGCAATCGATTAGTACCGCTTCTCCTTCTTAATTCAGCTCCATGGTGCGCGCACACACACACACACACACACACACACACACACACACGCACGCACTCCACAGGAGCACTGGCACACACAAACACATCTCTCACACACAAGCAAGCAGCCGAGACAAACACAGCCCCAGAGGAAGAGGAGGAACAAATCAGTTTTCGGTGAGAGAAGCGCACGCTCCTGTGCTCTGCGTGACAGAACGAGAAAGAGACAGCAACATGTGGACACGCCATCAGATTCCAGATGTTCAATCATCTACACACGCCACATTACAGAAACATCTGTGAAACCTGAAACCCTAACCCTAGGACTATAAAGTAACAACTAATTACTTTTACTACTAATACTGATAATCATAATTATAATGCGTTTTAAGGCTTGGTAATAAATTACAAACTATTAACTACTTCTCTTCCTCTTGATACTGTATGTTTTCGCATGGCGGATTATTTTCTGATCTTATTATGAGCACATCATCACATCATTTAAAATGTTCCTTTCGCATTGTCAGGTGGAGAAAACACTTTGACGCTCACTGTAGGCATCGGAGACACGTTATTATCACGTCTTTTACAGGAAGAGTGTGTGCACACATTTCTCCAAGGAGCTCCTGCAAAAGAGCTTCACATATGGAGCCAGTGACAGAATGATGAGGGAAATCCTCCCTCTCATTTATTATTCTGTCAACAAAATATCTCAGGATATCCGCCAGGGAGGGAGAGAGAGAGAGAGAGAGAGAGAGAGAGATGGGAGGGAAAGAAGGGAGAGAGACGAGAGTAGAAAAAGATGAGAGGTGGAGAGAGAGAGACAGGAGAGAGAGAGATAAAGAGAGAGAGATAAAGAATGAAAGAGAGAGAGAGAGAGACGGTTGATAAAGAGAGAAAGAGAGATAAAGAAAGAAACAGAGAGAGAGAGACAGTTGATAAAGAGAGAGAGAGATAGAGAGAAAGAGAGATAAAAAAACAGAGAGAGAGAGAGAGAGAGACAGTTGATAAAGAGTGAGAGATAAAGAGAGAGAGAGAGAGATAAAGAATGAAAGAGAGAGAGAGAGAGAGACAGTTGATAAAGAGAGAGAGAGAGAGATGGAGAGAAAGAGAGATAAAGAAAAACAGAGAGACAGAGACAGTTGATAAAGAGAGAGAGAGATAGAGAGAAAGAGAGAGATAAAGAATGAAAGAGAGAGAGAGACAGTTGATAAAGAGAGAGAGAGATAGAGAGAAAGAGAGAGATAAAGAATGAAAGAGAGAGAGAGAGACAGTTGATAAAGAGAGAGAGAGCTAAAGAAAGAAACAGAGAGAGAGATAAAGAAAGACAAAGAAAGAGAAAGAAAGAGAGAGAGAGAGAGAGATGGTTGATAAAGAGAGAGAGAGAAAGAGAGAAAGAGAGAGAGAGAGAGATAAAGAAAGAAAGAGAAAGAGAGAGAGAGTTGATAAAGAGAGATTGAGATATAAAGAAAGAAAGAGAAAGAAAGAGAGAGAGAGAGAGAGAGAGAGATGATAGCTGTAATGTACTCAGTGCTTAGTGTGTGTGGTTCAGTTACACTACATCCATCTAATCCATCGCTGCATATTAAACCCATCAAAAGCTGGTTTTTCAGCGTAATTAAGCCACATTCTGCATCAAAAACCTAAACTCATCACCCATCATGCATTTCTCTCCTTCGTACATGTGCATCTGAGGAAAGACATCATGAACAGGGTCAGAAAACGGGAAGCGTGACTGATTCCACATTCCCACGCGTCCAGAGCTAAAGTGGAAAGTAGTGTGTGTGGCTTTACTGAAGAAGGAGGTTACTTTTCCTGTTCGTCGCCATAAATATTATTTATTCATTTCAAAATGTGGAATAATACGAGACCATATCAGGACTGTTGTGAAATAATAGGCAAACTATGAGTTTAATCTTTACATACTTGTTCATATTCTGACCCTTGATTGTACGGACCTGGTGTTTTTTTTGACCAACGACTGCATCAAGTCTCAAGTCCAGCGTTTGACCTCCAGCTGTTTTTCTTATCCAGGAACACATTTCAAACTCAGAAATAAAACAGTGCTATGACGCTGATCACTTTTTTGAAGTGAGTGGAATTATATTATCTGTTTTAACTCATCTTTTTTATTTCTGTTGTCAAAAAACATCTGTGTCAAAATACTACGGGCCTGCATAACAGAAAATAACACCCATAACGATTTGAATAAATTTTATTAATTGGTAAACATCTCAAATATTTTGGAAAAAAAAAAACATTATGAATTAACATATAATTCCACATTTGGAACCTGTAACATGAGGGTCAAAATGGGCCTAGAACAGAACCTGTGTACATTTTAATTTTTTTGTTTTGCTTGTTTTTCGTGGGGTTTTTTTTGCTAATTTTGGGTCACTTTAGGAAAAGTCAGGGCAGGAATATTATTTACAGGGGTTTCAATGCCTCTGAATGTCCATACATAAGGATTAGGATTTCACCACTTTCGTACCATCGCTTTTGTGCAGATCTGGCAACTCTGGTTATAGCGCATACATCATAAACTCCTACCCCGATTTCCTCGGATCTAACAAAGAAATCCAACACATTTAATACAGTTTTTGTGACATTGTGATTTTTTTAAATGTTACAGGAAGACCAGTCGAACACAACTGGCGTATGAGCCATATTAATGCTCTCAGCACCTTTTACTCGTTCGGAGCTGAAAGGTTTCATTTAACGTCATTAATTAACACTTCCTGTACTTGCGTTTCCTCTTTTGGCTCTGTGGTTGATTGTTGACATCATGTTATAAACCAGGAATTTGCGCACGAAATTGTGGAGAGAATATTTATTAGGCGTGACGTTAGCGTGACCTGCATCCTTCTAAAACTGAACGCTAACGTCAGGCGTAACACACAGAGCTTCCTGGTGGAGGTTTACTTTACTATACTTTAAACCAATCAAGAATCGAGAAGTAAAACAGTGCGATGGAGCGCTGAGGGAACGTTGCCATGGTTACCGTGGAATTTTACTACAGCAACGCGTCAGTCGCTGTAGCAAATCGCTCGAACTTCTCCGTTAGCTAAGAGAAAGGTTGCAGGAATCTCTGGCAACCTAAAGTGTTTTATGCAACTGGGATAATAGTGTTTTTCCTTTACTTTCATCTTCGTTTTCCACCAGGAACGATTTGTTACCGTGACAACAGCGTTCGCAGCGTGAAGTCCTGCAAGTGTGTGTCCATATTTGTTGCTGTGGTGTGACGTGATACATGTAACCAATCAGTGATGAATGCTATTGCAAGCCCCGCCCCCTGAGTACCATTCATTCCTGCTCCATTAGCAGAGCTCCGGTTTTCCCGGTTCTTTAATAGGGATTAGCGTTCAGTGATATTCTCAGTGACCTTCTGAGTCTTACACAGCACTCGGTCAGGCTTGCTCTGGTGAGGGAGGCGTTTCAGTTAGCCGTGACACGTGTTAGCATCATTAGCCTGTGTGGGCGGCTTTGGAGAGACACTGTGCTGTAAGGAGTCAGACACACACACACATACACACACAGCCTTTCTCTTTACTCTGTACGTCAGAATGAGAATAGCTCTGTGTGTATGTGTGGAGATAGAAGTCGTGATAATGGGCTGAAAATCCTGGGCTGAGAGTGCGTCGTCTGCTCTTCATAGCGTGTGTGTGTGCGCGTGTGTGTGTGTGTATGAAAGAGAACGGGGGTATACGTGGGAGGAAGAGAGTCGTGATAACAGATAACACCTGTCTGGCTCTCTCTCTGTGTGTGTGTGTGTGTGTGTGTGTGTGTGTGTGTGTGTGTGCGGGGGGGGCACTCTGTCAGTGCGAACATGTGCTAAAGTGAGATGACTGAGCAGCTGTTCAAGAGCTTGCGTACGTGTACATGTGCGCACGTGTACGTGTGTGTGTACGCACGTGTACGTGTGTGTGAGAGAGAATGAGGCGGTAAAACGTCTTGCCACAACGGAAGCGTGTCTCTCACACCTATTCAAACTCGTGTTAAAATGCATCTCAGGTGATCCAAGAGCAACCTGATATCGGATTAAATTAATGCTAAACAACACCAAATCTCAAACAGAGTGTGTGTGTTTAACTGTCTGGAGCTCAGATCAATAAAAATCGGCTGACTGTGCGGCGTTTTTGTGCAGCTTTTGTTCAACAAATCACACTTTATGTACTTACAACAATCGCACAAGAGGACAAACAAAAACAGAAGGAAGTAAAAAAAAAAAAACATGAGAGTTGCAGAAACAAATCACGTCACTCTGTAGCAGGAGAGATACAGGAGAGGAAACACACACATACACACACACACACACACACAACACACACAAATATACTGATAACATTTAGTATCTCTGTGACACGTCCAGAAAGATGTTAAAATTGTGAGACTGCTAGTGAAAATGCCTCGGATGCGCATTCTTCTTGAGCTTCTTAGTATTTGGTTTGTCCTCCTTTTGCTTTACTGTCACTCGAGCTGGCATGGCGTCCACAAGTTTGTGTAAAACCAGACAATAGATCAAATCCAGCAGTGTGTCGTCTGATCATGCGCTTCAACCGAAGAGATAAAGCTCGAGGAAAAGCTGACTGTTTGTACAAACGAGTCATCATGGTCAGTATCTTCTTGGTAAATCTGCTTCAGTCTAAACAGTGACCTAGAAATAGTGCAGAATCTACAATGAATATTCAAGATACTGAACATTTCCTTTCTTTCCTTTCAACATTCGAAAACTTTGTTTATTTCCAGTTTTAAAATAAAAATTGGAAAGATTTTGCAGTGTGGTCTCAGACTTTTGGACTCCACTGTACATATCTAAAGATTTATCTGAAGATTTTCTTCAACAATGTCATCTGATGACAGAACACACTCCCAAACTCAAAATCTGCCGCTTTCACTAATTTCAAGTCCAACATCAAGACCATCAATCCAAAAAATATTCAAAACTAACACACTGAACAAAGCAGTATCAAAACCACACCATTTCTGTTAAAAGTTTCTTCATTAAAGTGCTAAAATTGCATATATATATATATATATACAGAATGCACTGAAGGGGTCGATCCTGAGCTTGGGTTACAGGTGTAGAGTTTCCGTGCATGTTCTCATCGTGTTCCGGTTTCCTCTGGGTTCTCTGGTTTCCTCCTCCCTTCCAAAAACATTCTGCTTGGTGTCCTGTGATGGACTGGCGTCCCATCCAGGGTGTTTTCTCGCTTTGCACACAGATTTCCCTGGAATAACTGCAATCAGGCTAAAACACTTACAGAACATGAAGGAATGAATGAATTGGGGATAGAAATCAACCCTTTTCTCTGTGTATAAGACACAACACTGGGAACTAAGCAGTTGTTTAATGATGTCAGGAATACGTATACATTATGCCAACTGGAATCTAAATATAATTTCAACTAAAATGGGTTCTCTAAGTGGAAAGTTCAGAAATAATACACTAGCAAAATACACTGCCTGTTCAAAAAAAAGTCGCGCATACTAATATTTTGCTGCGCTGCATTTAGCTTTGATTACGGCACGCATTCGTCCTGGCATTGTTTCAACAACCTTATGCAACTTCACAACATTTATTTCCATCCAGAGTTGCATTAATTTTTGGCTGAGATCTTGCATTGAGGACAGGAGAGTCGGACCACTGCGTAAAGTCTTCTCCAGCACATCCCAAAGACTTTCAATGGGGTTGAGGTCAGGACTCTGTGGTGGCCAGTTCATGTGTGAAAATGATTCCTCACGCTCCCTGAACGACTCTTTCACAAGTTAAGCCTTCAAGTTAGCATTTTCATCCTGGAATATGCCTGTGCCATCAGGGAAGAAAAAGTCCATTGATGGAATAACCTGGTCATTCAGTACATTCAGGTGCTCAGCTGACTTCATTTTATTGCCACACAATGAGGCTGAGCCTCGACCTGACCAACTGATGCAACCCCAGATCATCACACTGCCTCCAGAGGCTTGTACAGTTGGCACTATGCATGACGGGTGAATCACCTCATGCATTTCCCTTCTTACCCTGACACGCCCATTGCTTTGGAATAGGGTAAATCTGATTTTATCAGACCACATGACCTTTTTCCATTGCTTCACAGTCCAGTCTTTATGCTCCCTAGCAAATTGAAGTCATTGTTTCCGATTAGTTTCACTAACAAATGGCTTTCTTGTGGCCACACAGCTGTTTAGTCCCAATCCTGTAAGTTCTCATCACATTGTGCATGTGGAAATGCTCTTACTTTCACTAATAAACATAGCCGTGAGTTCTCCTGTCGATTTTTTTAGGATGTGACATCACCAAGCGTTTTAAAGCTCTCCAGGCAGTGTATTATTGCACTCATTTCTAATAGTTTGTCTGTAAAAATAAATCTGTATAAAGAAGTGAATTTTGTTTTATAGTTAAAGGGGTCCCTACCCTATTGTACTAAAGGTCACGGTGTGTGTGTGTGTGTTATCTATATTTCAAATCCAGGATATTATTACCACAGTTCCAACTTCACCATGTCCATCAATATGCCCAAACACGGCTTTGCATATTAGCACACTGCATGGAAAATTAAAGATGATCAGAATTGAAATAGAAGTGTGAAATAAATGAAGTTTGGGAGAAAGAAGAAACCTCAGTCTTCAATCTTCATCTCCTTCCTAGCTAATGTCGTCATCCACCACCTCCTCGTCTCCTCCATGCACCTCAACACCTTTAAGCCCAGACTCTTCAGTACGACTTGAAGGTATACATCAAGAAAATGACCACACAACGAGCTGAACACAAAGAGCCGTGCACACGCACACACACACACACACACACACACACACACACACACACATACGTCACTCAAACAGCATCTGCTCTCACACAGTGCCCGCTTTAGAAATAAAGACATAAAGGCCAGAGATAATAAAAGATATGCTACGCTGATGCACCGCATTACAGATCAACGAACTGTACATATGGTATGATGGCGATCATCTGATTCAGAGGAAATGAGTCAGAGAGAAACAAAAGACAGTGTAGACAGTCTATCGGCGCACGCATCTCTCTGGACAGCAACTGATCTTATCTGTTTAATATCAGCTCAAAAGAAGCTGCTCGGAAATTTTTTTATATCTAAAAATTTATAAAAAAATATATTTAATCTAAGTCAGTATTATGTTTCAAGCAAGCAAGAAGCCACATTTTGCCACATGCTATTAACAGCACATGTCACTTTTACTCTGCCATTGTGTACCACTTTCGTTTACCTCATTTACTTTATTACATTACCGCATCGTCTCAACCACTCACGTCCAAATACGTGTTTGTTCATGTCTCATAAGCGTTTGTATTGTCAGTGTCTAAATCTGAGCCTCGTCACAAGCATTTCAAAGCCCAGTGTAGCCAGTGTAGCTGTGCAAATGACGAATAAACGACTCTCGACTCTCGACTCTTCTCTACTACGTCTTACACCACAGCGCTGCGGATTTCTCAATTCTGATTGGTCAGAAGGTGTTGAATAATTTTCTATAACAGCAGCAATGTTTCTAAATTATTAATACTACATTATCAATGTCAGTTTTATCAAGTTATCAGTTTTAAACCTGTTTTGTTTTACTACTACATACTTTATTACTATAATTTTGTCTACTAAAAGTTGTTGTTAAAACAAACCTTGAGTGGCCCGGAGGTGCCAAATCAACAACGTTAGCAAAGCAAACACAACTTAACACCACCACCACCACCACAACAACAACAACAACAACAACAACCCATAACATAACCACAACTGTGGTACTGCATTTGGAGTAAAACAATTACAGACCTATAACACAATGTGTTTTGCTATCACATATAGTTGTGCTGTATTCGATATTTTTTAATGTTGTTCGTTTTGTTGTGTTGATATTAGCTGCCAGTTTCGCTTGTTTTGTCCAGCGTGTCGTCTACATTATATTATATTGGACGTGCAGGCACTTTTTTCCTCTTTAATTTTTGGAACCACAAACAAGCCCTGGTCCACAGTTCTCGTGTGATGATCCAACTTATTAGTACCTCTCAGTCCTTTAAAGCAGTCATTTAAGGTTGAAGTGCATTAGTGAGATTTATGGCATGGTATAGCATGGTGTGTGTGACTTACAACCTGAAAGTAAGTACTGATATCACATCCACTACTTCACTTCTCCATTCTTTCTGCAGTGAAGCACGAGACTTTCATTTTAGCAGCTACTACAACATCTTGTTACAGTACAAGAAACCTGATAAAACATCATAACAGCATTTAAGCATATGTTTAACAGAGATTGTGAGGACGGCTGATCTGAGCGTGAAGAGCGGTATCGGTGAAAAATGAGCGCTGATTGCTGTGAATCGTGCACACACACACACACACACACACACACACACACACACACACACACACACACACACACAGGTATTCGTGAGTGTGGAGTGGTGAAACGAGCACTTCACTTCAGCGAGCACTGAGCACTGAGCCACTCGCTCTTCCTTTCCTCTCGCTCACCGAGGTCTGCTCGAGTCCAGATGAAATTCACGACACTTTGAATTCATTTTTAATGACCACAGTAATAAAGATACTGTTCAAACTCCATAACATCTTAAAACTCAGCACGACGAGTTCATCACTAGCTGTACATGACATCAACCAACCGACATAAACAGAGCTAACTAAAATGTTCCATGACGCCCCTGATCTGCTAAGCGCAGAGGACTCACACATGACCAGAGCTCAGCGGAGCTTTGTGTAACGCAGCCCGAGACGAGCCGTGTCATTTCTTCAGCAGCTCGTGTGGTTTTTACGTCATGGCTGTGAAGCTGGAACGGGGGTTAGAGGTGACGGAATAGTGTCACGACTCACGGCTACATTCCCCACTGCGGGAAAACCTCACACAGCACGTTTAACACTATTCACAAGCAATTTTTTTTTTATTCGCATCTAATATATATATAATCCTGACTAATCGGATGAGAGGCCAGTATTCAATCCCATTACAGCAACGACTTCCAAAAGATGAGTAAATTACAAGGTTGTGTGGGAATTAGATTGGGATTAACATGCAAATATCATGGTAGGAAAGTGAGAAGTGTGTGTGAGTGTGTGTGTGTGTGTGTGTGTGTGTGTGTGTTCGTGTGTGGCTGGTTTGCAGTGTTATTTGGTTGACTGTAGTCATTGCTATGGCATCAGTCATGGCAACCAAACATCATAAAAGCAAAACATGATGAGATAAATACAAATAAGCAGGTGACTGACACACACAGACACACAGACACACACACACATACACACACACAGACACACACACATACACGCTCATGCTCTAGTGCAGAAACACGTGCCTGCCTGCTGTGTCCTTTTAGTCAACTAGGAAAAGTTCCACACAGGCAAAGAGACGCTTCCCCTCCCTGGAGCCTCTCTGCACTTTCTTTTTTACGAGCCGAAGGGTCTCGTCTGAGATCACAGAGCGTCTGGCTGAAATATGGAAATCGTATGCATGGCAGGAGCATGCTTCTCCCACCCAGGCCTCCTGCAACACACACTTCACGCCTCCGCTGTTGCCATCACAACATCAGAAGTTGTGCGTTTGTAACAATGTGTGCGTGTCTCTGGGGGATTTTCATACTCCACGTGTGAGCCATATTAACACTCGCACACACACACACACACATACACACTTAAATAAACATGCTCAGAGCTCTGTTTCTGTCCAAACACACACACACACACACACACACACAGATCTGAGGGCTATGACTTGTCCTAGGTGGGGGAATGAATGCAGGATGTTAGGGAGTCACGTGTGGCTGGAGCTGATAAGCCTGTTCCCTCACCCATTCACGCACTATGTATGTGTAAACTATCAAACGTACTTCCCATGGGTCAGAACCGGCCCGATAAATGTTCTAATCCAACGCAACAAAACTATAAATGATGAACGAACAAAGTCAAGAGGAGCTGTTGACGTGTTTTTGGTTGCTAAACTTTTTTTTGGCCTACTTGATACTGGATTATGGGTAATGTGGCCTGTTACCTAAAATGATTTTGATACCCCTGATTTAGGGAGTGTGTGTGTGTGTGTGTGTGTGTGTGTGTGTGTGTGTGCTTTTTGTCCTCGCATGCTAATACGTTAACCTGATACTACTGTGGAAATGCTGAACGGGGGTCGGCTGACTTCACGGACATTACTGTGCCGTTACCCGGCAGCACGCATTTACACACGCACACACACACACACACACACACACACACACACACAGTTTGCAAAGCACTGCCAGCCCCTACCCACACTCCTTCTGTTTGCCTGGTTGCTAATGGTAACAAGAGGAAGGCAGGAAAATAACAGCGTTAATGAAATCTAATTACGACATGAAGCTTCCTTCAAGCCCCAAATGTGCTCTTTTTTGTAGCATTCAAAAGTCTGTCTCTCCTTCTCTCTCTCTCTCTCTCACACACACACACACACACGCACTTGTGCATATTGCTGTCATCATTGCATCAACTGTGCCCCCAATTACAGCTGTCAAGTCAGAGCAAGAGTCATTAAGCGTATGACATACGACGGCATGCAAAATTACACAACTTCGCAAGACAGAAAAACAAAACACAATTAGGATTAGAGAGAGAGAGAGAGAGGTAGAGAGCGTGCCAGGGATTGTGCCGCAGGTGCACATCTCAATATGCGCACACGTGTGTGTGTGTGTGTGTGTGTGTGTGCCCACTCGGGTCAGCATGGATTCTCACATCATTAAGATTAAGTCATTAATATTCAACAGGAGGAAAGCTTACAGACGGCGAAAGTTTTAATGTTGAAGGATATGGGTCAATAAGAGAAGGTGTGTTTTGTTCCATAGAAAACAGAAACACACACACACACACACACACACACACACGCACAAACACACACACACAGAGTACAGTGTAAACCGTAAATCATGAGAAAAGCCTAGTTACAATAGGGATCACTTCCAAGTCCTCTTCCAAGTTACCAAAAGCAAACACAAAACAAATATTATCTGAGATTATAGGATTAATTGATAGAATAATAGATGATATAAAATGAGACAAAATTTCTACACAGTTAATAACTATCTCGCCATTGAATCCTCATGACAAACATGTACAGTATTGGGCAAAAGTCTTAGACACATGCGAAGAAATGCTGTAGAGAAAAGATGCCTTAAAAAAGAATGAAACTAAATATTTCTATATTTTAAAAAAATACTATAAAGAGCAGTAAACAGTATGAAATGAAACAAAGTCGATATTTGGTGTGACGACTCTTTTTGCAGCGAAACCCAGCAGCCTTCATTATGTTTTTTTATCTGAAAAGTGTCTCTTATGGAATCTGCTGCTTTCTTTACTGATATACAAACATTTTTCTGTAACATTTCAGTTTGTTCTGGTCATAAAATAAAAACCTATAACAAAGTTTAAAAAAAAAAAAAAACCAGGGTGCCTAAGACCTTTGCACAGTACTGTACCTATACTCAGAATTGTACTATTCTAGACTATCGTGAGAATACATATAGTTAGCTCTAGAATTATTGGCACCCTTCAAAAAATGGGCACAATAATGAAAAAATTGCACACATTGGGCCTCATGGATTAAGCTAATTTATAAAGCATAAATGGTTTGTATGAGCGTTTACGCAAGAAATGTGGTATTTATGACAATCCTGTAAATTCGTTAATTTACGCATGAGAGAACTAACTAATTTAACCTTGACTTGATCGACTTAGCCATATAATCTGCATGGATTACTGCAGTGGAAACCAGTCATTTTATATTACTGGCATTAATTAAAGAACATAAAAAATAAAGAAACACAAACCCACGTATTAAGACAAATAAAACTGATCATTATATTATGACTAAAGAAATAGCGCCATATAAACGGAGGGTGGGCCGGTCTGTCTGCGTCTAGCCGCGAGCTGTAAACAAACGCCTCAGCTGATGGAAGATTTAGCGCTCGCCGTGCTTATGAGGGAAAGGATGTTTAAAGACCGGTATGATCTTTTTTGGAGGATGAAAGCTGGCTTATAATCTGGTTCCATTTGTCATGGCGTCTTTTTAAATTACGGCTAGCCTTACGTAACCATTGGGAAGACCGAAAAGCTTTCGAGACAGAGACAGATGGTTGTTGACCTGCGCAGGTCATATGCTAAAACATATAAATTAGGGATGTACAGTGATTAAATAAGAATATGAATTTTCAGTTTGAACAGATAATATGTTCTAAACTAATACAGACACGGGGACGTGGGAATGCAGTTTCCATTGGGGGGTTCAGCATCACACACCTGAATGATAGACAAATCATTTTTCTTTAAAAGGTGCAAATAGTCTGTTTTTTATTTACGACTAGTACAAATAACCTGGAAGATACAGTATGTAGAACATGACCAAACATATTGGTTTAATCCATGAGCTCTACACAAGTGTACTAAGTGGCTAAGAAATCCCGCTTGGAAAACTGACTTCCGGTCCGGAATGCTTGCGTGTGATTGGATGCGCCTCCTGTCAGTCATTTTATAGACAGCCACCATTGGGGACAGAGCTTTGTGAAGCGGGTGTGAGCTCAAGGAGTTAAAAAAAAAATCCCTCAAACAACAAACCGACGTATGTAACTGTTAGTGACGTGATCTTTCAATGGCTTTTAAAAAAAATGACTAATCTTACCTGATGCGCCTTTAACAGAGAACGTGTGTTGATTACAATAATTATAACCTAGCACTATTGAAATCTCAAATCAGGCGCTGATTAATTTTCTATAGTACACAGATCCTATCTCTCACCAACTTCTCTGTTTTTTCTTCTCTCTCTCTAGAAGTTAATAAGAAAAGAAAAAAATGCAGCTTGTCATGTTACAGAGAAAGTGGAAAGCACAAACTCCTCTGTCCTGAAGACTCGAAACATTAAATGCAACTCTGAACAGTTAAAAAGTACAATGTGTCTTTCATTAATAAATGAACAGCGATACTTCCTGTGTCCTTGTACAGATACAAATAGGAGCGCCAATATTATTATTATTTTTTTTTTTAAAGAAAACTTGCTAGAAAGTTTCACAGGGTGTCTGGTTGAGACGAGAGACAGGCGTGCATAGGGACCCGAGATCCCGCAAAAAAAAGTCACGTGAGCCACATGTTTTTAATGCAGGCATGATCGAATGATCAGTTGAAGCTTGAGAGACGAAGACCAATTTAATTAACATGAACGTGCAGCAGTCCATCGCAAGTGGTCAGGGTCACAGTGGTTTAAATTAGACTACTAGTTTGCTCATATTTTGGGAAAATGTCATTGGCGGGTACAAATAATTACGCAAACGGGATTAAAATCCTGTGTAGTTGAGGCTGATTATAAAGCGAAGTGATGTAGCTGAGGTTGAGGAACTGTAAGAGCCAGAATTCACGCACCACGCTGACAGCTGACATTTCTACCTCTGTTTTTTTGTGTATACAATGTTTCCATAGGCATTGTAGTAGGGTTCATATTTCCACAATTTTTTTAAATGGTCACGCCTACTTTGGGTTTTAAATCCAAATTCAGATAGAGATACAAGTTTAATAATTACGCTATATGGCCAAAACTATGTGCACCCCCAACCATCACACCCATATGTGCTTCTTCCCCAAACTGTTGCCGCAATGTGTTGTATGCTGTGGCATTACACTTTCCTTTCACTGGAACTAAGAGGCTCAAACCTGTTCCAGCATGACAATGCCCCTGTGCACAAAGCGAGCTCCATGAAGACATGATGTGTGAAGGTTGGAGTGGAAGAACTCGAGTGTCCTGCACAGAGCCCTGACCTCAACCCCACTGAACTTATTATAACAGCAAAGAGGGGACCAACTCTGTGTTAATGCTCATGGTTTTGTAATGGACACGTATGGGTGTGATAGTCAGGTGTCCACATACTTTTGGCCATAAAGTGTAGCTTTCATACCTCACATCCTTTACAACAAGCTGTCACCAAGCCTCATTGGAATTACAAAAGGAAAAGCCACTGTAAAATGTGGTGGTGCATCGCTGATGTTTTGTGGCCTGAACTGAAAAGCAACAGTCTACACACGTGTACCTAAGCCTGAGCTTGAAATATTGTACACGTAAAAATGTCTATAAGTGTCTCCAACCTTTTAAGATTTAACAGGAAGAAACTCAAGTGCGGATGTTCTCTCCAAAAGAGGCCTCACACCAAGCGGCAAACATTGTCCAATACTTATGAAAACAGATATTTCGTTATTCCTTTGAAGGGATTCAATCCTCATGGAGTCTCTTAAAAGGCAGGTCTTTATGAGTTATGTGTTATCATAATTAAGAAGACTTATATTAGCGAAAATTTTACGTACTTTTACTGCTGAAAAAAAAAACACATCTGGACTTGCCTCGCTGTATTGCTCCAGAAGGTTCCGGTAGCATGGCTTCTGCCACATCTGTTTCATCTATCTCAATTCGTTTGGGTAAAACCACGACTCTGGCACTGATACACACACAGGTCCCTGGCTAATTAGAGCTGTCAGAGATGATTTAGCTAAATCAGAAGCCCATGGAGGATGCTGCTAGTGTGCAAACACACACACACACACACACACACACCAGCATATCAATGATGAGGTGTGCGTTATGTTGATATATTTCGGTGAAGATTGAATTCAGTTGCTCTGATGCGTGTTGTGTGTTTGTGTGCAGGAGACAAAAACCATGACTGTCTCTCTACTTCCTCTCATGGGGAATATTAACGTGTGTGTGTGTGTGTGTGTGCGTGTGTTTGGGTGTGTGTGAGAGAGAGAGAAAGAGAGAGAGCGAGAGAGTGCAAACGGATGTTCGTGTAAATCATGTGGAGAACAACAGAGCACCCACGTTCTGCCCACTTCCACTTCCTTTAAAAACCACAAATGGAGTGTGTGAGTGTGTGTGTGAGAGAGACATCGTGGGTGTGTAGATATATAAATGTGTGTGTTTATCAGTGAGTCAAACAACATCTATGTTCTATCCAGTCACTGACACACATTCACTCACGCACTCTCGCATGGTCTCGTGGTCGCCGTTATGAGTGGCTTATCAGACATGCAATCACGCGCGCACACACACACACACACACACACACACCATGAGTAGGTTCTGATTGCGTGCATGGCACAGTCACACTGCAAGTTTCCCACGTCTTATAGATGGCCGATACAGAAGTGAGAAACCGCCGCAGCAACTACACTGAGAGACATCCAGCTGCTGCACCTACATCATGACCACAGACACATACACACACACACGGGGACGCAAACACACACGGGGATGCAAACCCCCACGCATAAACACACGCGAACGGCTGCACAAACATGCACATTCATGCAAACATGCATTTCTTGCACCACTACCAAAATAAACACACTGAACCCTGAACATACAGTCCAAAAGTATTGGCACGCTTCATAAGAACAGGTGAAAATGACTGCACTAGTGGAATAAATACTTCACACAATCAGTTACATTTTCAACTCAAACACTGGATAGCGTACTTACCTACACATTTTAAAATCATAAATCATTTTAAAATCACTCATAACATGTTTTTAACCTCTCAAGGTCCTTCAGCTTCTTCTTTATTCCCGTAACAACAGATCTTTCCGATTATCTTCACTTTAGCTATGGAAAATATCTTGATGATGTTGAATGTTAGGAGAGTTTATGAAGGTCGGATGATTTTCTCTCAGGCATTATTAAAGACTACTTAAAATACTTGCAAG
Organism: Pangasianodon hypophthalmus; assembly: GCF_027358585.1. Classification (NCBI taxonomy): domain Eukaryota; kingdom Metazoa; phylum Chordata; class Actinopteri; order Siluriformes; family Pangasiidae; genus Pangasianodon; species Pangasianodon hypophthalmus. The sequence goes on from NC_069715.1 coordinate 3,441,340, forward strand.
CAAATTGTCACCTTTGGGTGAAAAATGCTTTCGGTTTCCAGGAACGTCATTGCCGCCTTTTAAGAAAAATCTAAAATGGAACAATGTGAACATTTGTGAAGATTTTAGGAGGTTTTAGCCCCAAACCTGCTGGGCGATTAAGATTTGGTTGCAGATAAAACCTACGAATATAAAGAATCATGAAATGTTCTGCACAAAGGAGGAAGATCCAAAATCCTCTGTGTGCGCTTTACAGACATCACAGAAGAGGATCAGTTAACCAAATATTGACTGTAGGGTTGCCAATAATTTTGTGCAAAATAATAATAATAATAATAATTGTAGTTGAGACAGTAGAACTATAAGGATCTGTATTTTGCAAATTTAGGATATTGAGGTTAGTTGTAACGATGCAAAACTCGTCGCATATGCGCTTTGTCTACATGGAGAACTCCATTAAGGTTCTACGTAGCGCCCTCTCAGGAAGCTAAGAACCTGTAACTAATCAGTGTAGACCCTTCTGCAAAGAGCGTGATCTAATTACAATTAAAATATATAGCCAATTACATGTTATTCATTTTTGCACATTTTCACAAAGGGTGCCAATATTTATGGAGTTGATCATACAATACAGCACGATATATTAGCGCTTTTTTTTTTTTTTTTGAGAAGTTCCAAGTGCTGTTGCACAAATAAAAATGATAAAAAAAATTGTAGCAGTGAGATAAAACGTTTATTATATTGACATATTAATGAATAAAGGATCGATTCTGTAACTCGGTTTGTGACTCGGTTTGGTTTTATCTGCAAGCGAAAAACCCACAAAGAGACTAGATGTTTTGAAATTGTCTGAAAACCGCAGATAAATGATCAATGCTCTTCTTTTTCTTCCTTTCATGTACAAACTGCTGCGAGATCATTTCTCAGGAGCCTGCTGGCACCACGAGCAAAACATCGAGTTTCACTATGAGTACGAGTTTTTTGTTTTTTGTTTTTAAATCTGATTTGTGAGGCTGAGAGGATTCTTGAGCTTGACGTGACTCACCGTCACACGCTTCTCCGTCTGCTCTGCGCTTCATTTTTGTCATTATGAGCACTGATAGAAACATTTGCTGCTCAATTTCACATTTAGCTTCTTGGCGTTTCACATGTCTGCACTTAAAGAGGTGCTCGGCCAGATGGGAACTGCGCGTGAAATGTGTGAAAATCACACAAAGCAGGAGGATGAGAGAACACATTTGGATGGATGGATGGAAGGAAATGAAAAGTATAGGAGGATGCCAGACAGTAATAGTAACAAAACTTGTCATTTAATTATGTAAAGCATGATGTAGCATCAGCTAATTTTGGAGATCATGAGATTGAGTCCCGACGACGCCACACTCATCCCTGACCAGGAGTCTAAGAGAGCAAAATCAGCCATGTTCTCTGGGTGGGAGGGGCATACTCTGTCTCCCCTGTCAATCACAGTGATACTAGCCAATCATGGGAGTCTGTGAGCTTGTGTACGTGAAAGGTAGTGTTTAGGTCAAGCTACTGGTGCAAAACCAAACCACTAATAACACGGAAGAAAAAAAAAATAGTGCACCTCCGACTAATATCTGTATTTGTAGCTGTTTGGAAGACAGTAATACTCCTAAATTTCAGCTTGGTGTTCAGTAAAGTCTTTCTTCCTCTGTCTGTCTGTCTGTCTATCTATCTGTCTAACACACAGGAATGTACCCAGGCGCTGCACAGATGCTCACTATTTATATCTCTCTTTCTTTAGCATGTCAGAGAAAAAAAAAAAAAACACTGCAGACCCAAATGCGTGACCCGGCCTCTGCACGACCTCGCCTTGTTTCTCTCTGTCTATCCGTCTCTCTCACTCTTTCACCTTCCTATTCTGTCTCAATTTGTGATTCGAGATGTGCCAAAGGGTTCACGGTCAAGTCACCCGTGTCTCTGAGCCATGCAGCCATACAACCATGCCTTGTTTTTTTTTAAACCTGTTTGTCGTGTATATAATCAGTCATAGGTGTATAATTCATACCATCATCATCATCATCACCACCATCATCACCATCATCCTCCTCCTGAAATGAGGGCATAATACACACTCTTCTCTTGGAGAAGTACAGCAGTCATACAGGAGCTTATGCACTCCTCTGACTGTCGTGTTGTTGCTTTTTAGAGCTCAGACATGATATTACGTGAATAGCAGAGGTGTGCTATCAGCTTCACAATTATACATCAAACACACACACACACACACACACACACACACACACACGTCTGTCTGGCTTGTTCTGGATTCCTCTCTTATGGATGGTGTTGGCGTTGAGAGGTTATATCAGACACCTGATTGCTGGGGAGGAATAATTACACTTTAGCGTCACACACCGCAACAGACGCAGGTACGTGCACCTCTCTCACACGCTGACTCACACACTAATTGTTTCACACTGAGGGGGAGGAGGCTACCTCGGCTACACACTCATCATCTCAAAGCTGTCTGGTTGCACCTGATTACAAAGAAAGTTCCCACACCTATGCAGACAGACATACCTGTGCATACACTGCCAAAAAACACACTCATATTCACACACACACACTCTGTCTCTATCTCTCTCTCGCTCTGTCACACACACACACACACACACAGCTGCTTTTTCAGACTGTGTACTGAAAGCTGACGTGAGGTTAACGACCTTCGGGTCAGTGAGGTTAATGAGTGTGTGTGTGTGTATGTGTGTGTGTGTGTGTGTGCGTGCGTATGTGCTGCGCAGGCTGGATGAAGCAACTCTCAGGCAATAATCTTGATACTGCTAATTAAACTACACGGTTGCGTCAGTGTAGGAGCTCTCGGTGCCGCTCACACACTTACAATACTTTGACGTATGCAGTGTTTAGTGTGTTTGAACGGAACCCTGGTGTGTTCTCCACCTCAGTGTGGTTCTTTAAGCAGGTGAGAACATGACAATCACACGTGAGACCGAGAGCATCTGAGCGAGGTGGTCTTGCTCTACTGCGAAAACGATTCGACTCTGAATCGACTCATCCGCAGGAAGTGAATCAAAAATGCCATGTGTTTTGGATTGCAGCATTTTTTTTTCTTTTAGATGTGAGCTAAACGTAGCCCTTTAGAAATGCCGTGCGTTCTGGAGATTTGCGTCGCTGAATAAAAACACAAAAATGAACATTGGATGCAGTACACAGTTATTTATATAATTATCTAATCATTTATTTAGCGCTGGCTCCATGCTCTTCATGCTTGGATGATTTTTGTGATATTTCAGTGAATAAAAGAGTTTTACAAGTACGTTTTCAGCCCTACATGCCCCTCAGCCAATTTTTTATTTTTTTTTGCTTTTTGGTTTATTATATAATATCAAATGAACCAAAAGTATCAGTTTGACTGATTCTGACTCAAATGGAATAGGTGTTAAAAAATCTTTTGGTTTGGTGTGTAGAGCTGAAAGTGTTCTCACTAAACTCTTTCATTCATTGGTCAGGAACACGGCGACGGAAAAAGGTGAATAAACCTTTTCCACATGCGTGCAGAAATCACCTGAGCGTGAAGAACACGGAGCTGGTGCTGAACAAATGATTCAATAACTGTATAAATAACTATCATAAAACATTTTGTGTATGGCATCTAGTATTTATTTTCTCCTTTTGTTCATTGGTCCAAATCACCAAAACACACAAATGCAGATTGTTAGCTAGCAATGGATGAGGCACAGCTGGCATTAGAGATGGCTACAGCAGTAAAAACACTAAAGTAACATGACAAAAGGAAAAGTTTTAGGGTTGAGGCCTAAATTTTTTTCACACATACCCAATATCTGTTTATATTAATTCTTCAAGGGGCATTCTTCTTCTTTTTTTTTTTTTAACCCAGACACATAACATATGGTAGATATTAACAGATGTTATTCAGGGACAAGGACTGATAAATATTTGTTTCAGATTTTCTAGTCATTTATAACACTTATATTTCATCATGCCTTCAGGTCAAATTGACCTCCGAATCTTAAAAAAAAAAATGTTTATGACCAAAAAGTTTCATGTTGGAATAAAATGCGGTTGGACTCAAAGTCTGAAGTAGGTCACTCTGACCTGAGTGGAGTATAAAGGTTTAAAACCACACACTCGCTCAGTCAGCACCAGCTCCCTGCTCACACACTCAACACTACGTTCATTTGTTAATTGTGGAAGAATCAGTTACGAGCCGTTCACGCCTGTGTACTGCTGCGTTCACGTGGATATTCTGGCCATGCATCAGAAGATGCCTTGATATGGATTGTCGGTCTGTTGGAGGTGTGTGAAGCGAAGCTCGAAGAACGTGAGAACATGACTTACTGTTCTTCTTCACAGAGGTTTTCCTGTATACTCAATACGAGAACTGAAAACCGAACACTCTGGTTATGGTTTGCACAGAAATATCCAAAAATATGACAGTTTATGCTTATTCTAGTCTCAGTTTGCTGGGGTGCAGAGGAAAAAAACGGTTCAGAATCTATCACTGTATATGAGCTGTAGAAGCTTGTGAGATGGAAACATTTATTTTTCAAGCAGATTTCTGTGACAAATAGCTAATAATAAATTCTGCTAACCAATAACACCCTATAAGCATTTTCTTGCATTTCAGGATAGCTACATAATTTGTGTCCTTAAAGTACAAGTGTGTGACATATTTTGAACTTTCAGATTTTTACTATTGTGAGCTGCGATTAGTTTCTCCTCCATCTTGCTCAACAAAGAAAATGACCAAATCCCCACCTCAGTCGGTTTCCTATTGGCTGATGCATGGATACATCAGAATCCATCTGTCAAAGGTTAAACTCTAGTGAACTTCCTGTTGCCTGTATAAATTAGTGCTTAGAGCTAAATAGTAATAGAAGTTAATCGTTCACACTGCATGTCTAAATCATCACATCAGCCATGTTATTGCTCTAATCCAGTGCAAATCTAAAGACACCAGATATGTTTTGACTGAGCAGCGATGCTTGAAAGAAAGTGGAAATGATGTAAATTTCATCTCTGACTGAACTTCCTGAATGCAGTTTCACTCTGTCAGCAGAGTTTCGCTTTTAGATGCAGTTTCTGACTGAATCCTGGAGCGTCTCCAGTCACATAACACTGCACAGTCACGTTACTGTGATAAGGGCTTGCTCTTACAGTAACTCCCTTGCTGACCTTCCCGCTGCCTGAGAGAGTAATCAGTACTGGGACCAGTGTTGTCAAATTGTTCCAGGAGAAACTCCTCAACGCTTGCTCAAAAAGTTGCTGGAAGTTGCCAAAAAGGTCATAGGCTAATTTGCATATTTTTTAAATTGGCATGATCATTTGCATATCAACACGTGTTACATGAAGAAGGAAGATTTTCTTTGAAGACTGGTCACTGGAAATGCTATTTTTTGGAATAAAGTTGCAAAAGAGGACTAAAAAGTCATCAAATTCAGTGACGTCACCAAGTTGGAAACACTGGCTGGAACTGAGAGTGTAAAGGAGTGTATAGAGTATACAGAGTGTACAGGAGTGTACAGAATGTAGAAGAGTGTAAAGAGTATACAGTGTGTAAAGGAGTGTATAGAGTATACAGAGTGTACAGAATGTATAGAATGTAGAAGAGTGTATAGAGTATACAGTGTAGAAGAGTGTATAGAGTATACAGAGTGTACAGAATGTATAGAATGTAGAAGAGTGTATAGAGTATACAGTGTAGAAGAGTGTATAGAGTATACAGAGTGTACAGAATGTATAGAATGTAGAAGAGTGTATAGAGTATACACAGTGTAGAGGAGTGTATAGAGTAAAGGAGTGTATAGAGCATATAGAATGTAGAAGAGTATATAGAGTATACCGAGTGTATAGAGTATACAGTGTAGAAGAGTGTATAGAGTGTATAGAGTACACAGAGTATAGAATGTAGAAGAGTGTATAGAGTACACAGAGTGTAGAGGAGTTTATAGAGTATGCAGAGTGTATAGTGTATACAGTGTATAGGACTGTATAGAGTATACCGAGTGTATAGAGTATATAGAATGTAGAAGAGTGTATACAGGTAGAGCATACAGTGTAGAAGAGTGTATAGAGTATACTGAGTGTACAGAGTGTATAGAATGTAGAAGAGTGTATAGAGTGTATAGAGTGTATAGAATGTAGAAGAGTGTATAGAGAGTATAGAATGTATAGAGTATACGGAGTGTATAGAATGTAGAAGAGTGTATAGAGTGTATAGAGTATACCGAGTGTATAGAGTGTATAGAGTGTATAGAGTATACGGAGTGTATAGAATGTAGAAGAGTGTATAGAGTGTATAGAGTGTATAGAGTGTACAGTGTAGAAGAGTGTATAGTGTATAGAATGTAGAAGAGTGTATAGAGTGTACAGTGTAGAAGAGTGTATAGAGTGTATAGAGTGTATAGAATGTAGAAGAGTGTATAGAGTATACCGATTGTATAGAGTGTATAGAGTGTACAGTGTAGAAGAGTGTATAGTGTATAGAATGTAGAAGAGTGTATAGAGTGTATAGAATGTAGAAGAGTGTATAGAGTGTATAGAGTGTACAGTGTAGAAGAGTGTATAGAGTGTATAGAGTATACCGAGTGTATAGAGTGTATAGAGTGTATAGAATGTAGAAGAGTGTATAGAGTGTATAGAGTATACCGAGTGTATAGAGTGTATAGAGTGTACAGTGTAGAAGAGTGTATAGAGTGTATAGAATGTAGAAGAGTGTATAGAGTGTATAGAGTGTATAGAGTATACCGAGTGTATAGAGTGTATAGAGTGTATAGAGTACACCGAGTGTATAGAGTGTATAGAGTGTACAGTGTAGAAGAGTGTATAGAGTGTATAGAATGTAGAAGAGTGTATAGAGTGTATAGAGTACACCGAGTGTATAGAGTGTATAGAGTATATAGAGTACACCGAGTGTATAGAGTGTATAGAGTACACCGAGTGTATAGAGTGTATAGAGTGTATAGAGTACACCGAGTGTATAGAGTGTATAGAGTGTATAGAGTACACCGAGTGTATAGAGTGTATAGAGTATATAGAGTACACCGAGTGTATAGAGTGTATAGAGTGTACAGTGTAGAAGAGTGTATAGAGTGTATAGAATGTAGAAGAGTGTATAGAGTGTATAGAGTGTATAGAGTATACCGAGTGTATAGAGTGTATAGAGTATATAGAGTATACCGAGTGTATAGAGTGTATAGAGTACACCGAGTGTATAGAGTGTATAGAGTACACCGAGTGTATAGAGTATATAGAGTATACCGAGTGTATAGAGTGTATAGAGTACACCGAGTGTATAGAGTGTATAGAGTGTATAGAGTACACCGAGTGTATAGAGTGTATAGAGTGTATAGAGTATACCGAGTGTATAGAGTGTATAGAGTGTATAGAGTACACCGAGTGTATAGAGTACACCGAGTGTATCGAGTGTATCGAGTGTATAGAGTGTATCGAGTGTATAGAGTGTATAGAGTGTATCGAGTGTATAGAGTGTATCGAGTGTATAGAGTGTATAGAGTACACCGAGTGTATAGAGTGTATCGAGTGTATCGAGTGTATAGAGTGTATAGAGTGTATCGAGTGTATAGAGTGTATCGAGTGTATAGAGTGTATAGAGTACACCGAGTGTATAGAGTGTATAGAGTGTATCGAGTGTATAGAGTGTATCGAGTGTATAGAGTACACCGAGTGTATAGAGTGTATAGAGTGTATCGAGTGTATAGAGTGTATAGAGTGTATCGAGTGTATAGAGTGCATAGAGTGTATAGAGTGTATAGAGTGTATAGAGTGTATAGAGTACACCGAGTGTATAGAGTGTATAGAGTACACCGAGTGTATCGAGTGTATAGAGTGTATAGAGTGTATCGAGTGTATAGAGTGTATAGAGTGTATCGAGTGTATAGAGTGTATCGAGTGTATAGAGTGTATAGAGTACACCGAGTGTATAGAGTGTATAGAGTGTATCGAGTGTATAGAGTGTATAGAGTGTATCGAGTGTATAGAGTGTATCGAGTGTATAGAGTGTATAGAGTGTATAGAGTACACCGAGTGTATAGAGTGTATAGAGTGTATCGAGTGTATAGAGTGTATCGAGTGTATAGAGTACACCGAGTGTATAGAGTGTATAGAGTGTATCGAGTGTATAGAGTGTATAGAGTGTATCGAGTGTATAGAGTGCATAGAGTGTATAGAGTGTATAGAGTGTATCGAGTGTATAGAGTGTATCGAGTGTATAGAGTGTATAGAGTGTATAGAGTACACCGAGTGTATAGAGTGTATAGAGTGTATCGAGTGTATAGAGTGTATCGAGTGTATAGAGTACACCGAGTGTATAGAGTGTATAGAGTGTATCGAGTGTATAGAGTGTATAGAGTGTATCGAGTGTATAGAGTGCATAGAGTGTATAGAGTGTATAGAGTGTATAGAGTGTATCGAGTGTATAGAGTGTATCGAGTGTATAGAGTGTATCGAGTGTATAGAGTACACCGAGTGTATAGAGTGCATAGAGTTCACACCTGTCCTTGTAAAGCTGATTGGCTGCTCTGAGCTCCTCCAGCTGAACCTGTGAGTGCTGCAGCTGCTCTCTGCTCCCTCGCTCTCTCTCCAGCTCTCTCTCCACCTCCCTGAGGCGCTCCTGCAGCCGCTGGAACTCGTGCAGGATCAGGTAGCTGACGCCACAGTAACGACAGGTCGTCTCCTCCTGCTCCATCTCAACACACACACACACACACACCCACACACACACACACACACACACACACACACACACACTGCTTTTTGCTCTAATCACACATATCTATTATAACTCTTTTAAAGATCCATTAAAGCACACTGGCGAGGGAAGAGGGTGAAAAATGAACACACTGTAAGCTACGGTTTAGTGTCTTAGATCAAACGGATCACGAGAACTTCACGATGACTCAGTTTAATGCACCATAGTAACGAAAGTGGTGGAGTGATAATGGCCTCTTCAGCATGACAGAAGTCTGGCACACACAGGTGCTGTGATTCAACACCAGAGGCGTCAGTGGTGGTGATTACCACTAACATCTGCCACACCTAGTGCGCCTTGAAATCAGTAGTCTGGCAATTTTCTCCTCACATCAGCCAAGACATGCTTGATGACGTTTGATTCTTTATAAGCAATGACGCCAGCATGGCTTATAGAAGCTAATCGGTGCCAGTTTAGCATCGTTCACACTGCATGTCTAAATCATCACATCAGCCATGTTATCGCTGTAGTCCAGTGCAAATCTAAAAACACCAGACATGTTTTGACTGAGCAGCGATGCTTAGAAAAAAGTGGAAATGAAGTAAACTTCATCTCTGACTGAACTTCCTGAATGCAGTTTCACCCTGTTAGCAGAGTTTCGCTTGTAGACGCAGTTTCTGACTGAATCCTGGAGCGTCTCCAGTCACATAACACTGCACAGTCACGTTACTGTGAACTCCCACTCCGCTTTATCGGTTATGGAGAAATATGCGAAAGATAACGCAATGGCAGATGATAAGGATGAATTTCTCAAATGATTTCTCAGAGGATGTTTTGATTCTCAACCCTGACTCACTAATTGGCATCAGCAGTAAACAGCATTAAATGCCTGCAGACTAAAGCTTTATTTGGACAGGATTAGTTTTACATGGGGAGGATAATATAATGGTTTATCGGTGTACCTCTGGGATTTTAATCCATGAAGTCAGGCATGCTCACCTTCTTTTACCTCCTTAGAGATATATATATATATTTCATTATATCTTCTGAGAAAAGAGGTTTCTGAGCTTTTTCTTCAGTATGGAGATACTACAGGAAGTGCACTTTTCTAACGTCTCCCACTGAAACCAAGCTGAAACCAAGTACTGGTCAAGTTTAAACCACAGAAAAAAGATAAGCCCTATTCAGACAGGATTAAATTTACACGGGGACTGGTCCAAAAACCAGAACTGTGACCAATTCTGTGTTGGTCTGATCGATTTCTCCGTTAAAAAACCAAAGACAAAAGTCACTTTGTGAATTGTGAAATCAGAAGAACGTAATCTCAAAGGCTTATCCAGTGAGAATTCTTCTGGAAAGCACTTGCGTGGATAAAGCCATGTCTGACACACACACACAGTTACATACACAACAACACACACTCATACAAAATGTCCAGTGGCATCTGAGCATGGTACACATTACATTACAATACATCACTCATATGAGAAGGCTTCAGTCTTGTAATGAGTCCTTCTGTTTTTATCACTTCAATCAGATGCGACTCATTTTCAGAAATCAGGTAAGTTGATCACTTTTGTAACTCTCAACCACTGTGTGTTTCATAACTTAATATTGTTGGCCGGTGTCTGAGTGGTAAGCTGGAGAGCCTGGAGAATTCCCAGTGGACTGGTCATATTTCAGGCTGATTACCTTGGGCTAAGTGCATTACGTTTATGAAAGCGGCCCTCACATATAAACACACACACACGCAATCACTAACTATAAATGTCATAACCGAGTGACTATTTGTAGCCATTTATGGGAGTAAATCAGCAGCCCCACCTCGTGAAGTGGTTCTGTGACAGCAACAATAACCACAAAGAACAAAGGAAGGAGGCGCAGAAAGAGCAAGAATTAAATAAACAGAATGCTAGCATTGAAAACGCTGCATACATCAGGTGTCTGGAACATAGCTAGGATTAGATTGAACATTAAACTGCCAGGATTATGTCATATTTCACAAAGCATCTGATATTGTACACTTTTCTGGCCATAAGCTTCAGAATCCTTAGAGCTAAAGCTCCTGTGCTTCAGTTTTTTCTTTCACTAACTACGCAAACTCAGTTAAAATTAGCTGTCAGGATAAATTTTTTTGTTATTCAGCTCATTTTAAAGTAATTTATCACTATTATTGAGGTATGTATTGATACCGATACAAGATACACCAATATCTTGCTCATTTACTCGTTAAAAAAAAAAAAAAGCTCCGATGCCAACACCTGATTGTAGGTAATACTATAGGACGCAAGTATAATGCTAGTACATACAGTATAACTCATTTAAATTAAAGAAGTGCTACTTTGTTTTCTGTCGATGCTGTGAGCAGTCACGTTGAATTGACGTCACTTGCTGAACTCAGGGTTGAGTTTCTGAACAGAAAGTCCGAGTTTTCTTCATGTGGATGAGGGAAATTCCGAGTTAGGAGCTTTACTCAAATCTGGCATTAACACCAAGTAAGTTATTCATTTCAGTATCAGTATCCATGAGCACCAAAATCCTCATATTCTATCTGAAAAAAATGGGATTGATGCATCTCTATTATTTATGCTTCCTTCTAACATGGATTGACTCCTTCGCTGTCATCTGCAACCAAAACATTGCAATGATTCCTAATAAAAATGCGCTGTTATCTTCTGTGTTTAGAAGCTTGATATATCAACAATAATCAAGACTTGGGATCTCCGGCTCTGTTGATGAACAATGCTGGAAACATTCTGAGAAGGACAGAGAATGGAGAATGAGACAGAGCGAGGGAGGCTTGAGTCTGACTGTCCCTCACAATCTGTCCCAGTCTCAGCCACACACACACACACACACACACACACACACACACACACACACACACACACACAGGATTACACACATGCACATGCCAACCCCGAGGGGAGTGTGTGTGTACTGCCAATAAGAATGCGTTCCCATGACAGAGAAAGCCGCCGCAGGGGCCTCTGCCCCCGGCACTGACACATCGGCTTAGCACTTACACACACACACACACACACACACACACACACACACACACACACAATCCTTTCTTACACGCAAGCACTCACACATGCAGCCTCCATTATACCTCCTTTTACTGTATACAGAACAGGCTTCTTGTTGAAGACAAATTATTTTGCCTTAAAATGATCATTTTTAAATCGTTTAATATTTAATTAATTAACCGGAGAACACCAGCTCTAAAATTACTGTTAAATACATGCGTAATTAACCATTTGTAGTTCTAGGGTATTTATTTCTTTCATCACATTCTTTATGATTTATATTTAATTCATTGCTGCTTGTCAATGCTCCGTCATGATTAAACAATAAACAATGCCTGTTAATGAATATCTTTTCTATGTGAAGCATGTTGAGTTGCTGGGCTCAGTACACAAGAAGAGCTATATAAATAAAGATTATCGTTATAATTATCCTGTTTTTGTCTCATTGTGGTGTTCCGGAAAGATCCCTTGTCTGTACAGACAAATCACCTAAAACAATCTCTCACCCCCCGGCAACCCCGACATCCCCGTCCTCCCCCGATCTCTTCTCCGCTGTCTGCTTCCATCAAATCCCACTGTAAAACTGGGTCACTGTCACACGCACGCAAAGCCCAAATACCTTCCGAAACGGCTGCTCCACCCCGACCCCCAACATATCGACCATGCAAGCTGACGCTTCCTCCAGTCCACGGGTCAGTTATTATTTATGATGACAGGAGGCGATATTTACATAGCGATAAATTCTTTGTGCTATTTGAAACAGGCAGTTGAAATATTGTTGTGGACTGCTATGGGAAGTACCTGTTTATGTACTCTGTGTGTGTGTGTGTGTGTGTGTGTGTGTGTGTGTGTGGCCCCCTCTCTGTCATCCTGTTCCAGCAACAAAGCAGCATCACAGACACGCTCTTATCACGCAAGGGATTAAGCAGTCAATGGACTTATCCTTGTTTTTCCCTTAATTTCCTGTAGATTTTGAGTGAGTGAGTGAGCAAGTGTGTGTGTGTGTGTGTGTGTGTGTGAGAGAGTGTGTGTGTGTGTGAGAGCTTTGTGAATGCTCATTGAGATAAAGACCCCCCTGCGGTGCTCGGCGTAGTGCGAGCCAACACCGAGATTACTCTCAACTCCATGGCACTGGTACATGACACAAAAGGAGAACCAGGGAGGAGATAAGGGGTACTCAAGGGTAAAAGGGGGCAAAGTGGTATTCATGGTGGGGTAAACAACAGAGAGGAGGCCTGTGGGTGGGCCAGCACCATGGAGAGAATAACCCTGGATCCCGGGAAGTCCAGCTACAGGACAGGAAGTGGAAGAGTGTAAAAAAAAAAGACCGAAAGGCTTCTGTCCATTCGGATGCTTTTCCATTACACATTCAAACACAACTGCTGCCTCACAGAGGAACCAGCAGAAGCTTCACACAGAGCTCAGAACGTCTTCATTGTGTTGGTTGGTTTCACACTCCCACAAGTCCCGAGCACACCAAACTGTCTGAAAGCGTGATTGGTCACAAATCTGTTGTTGTGCTTTGATAGACACTTCACTCCATGTATACTCCATGTGTTCATTTGTTTTTCTATTCTTGGCTTTACAGTGATAAATATTACAAAAATTTACAAGCTCTTTAGAATCTGAAAAAAAAAAAAAATCATTTCATATTCTAAATTTAATGAATGATTCTGATGTGCATCAGCCATGAGCGGGTAGCTAGAAGCAATTAGAGGGCAGATTAAAGATCGCCGTAAGTGCCTGATGTACCACTAACATACATCACTACATGCTTTAATAAAAAAAAATAGCAAAACGATAACAGTGACAGTATAGAATGATAAAACGGCAGCTGAAAAAAAAAAAATCAGGATTTTCCATTTTAAGAATATTTTAATCACCCCAAACTGAGTTCTGCATAATCCGATCCCATTTAGGCAAATTTTACTTATATTTGGATTAATAAATATTTGATTTCTAGACTCTGAGGTAAAATTGACACAATATTTAATTAAAATTGAACAATATTTAAATATATATATATATATATATATATATATATATATATATATATATATATATATATATATATATATATATATATGAAAATTGAATTGACTTCCTATTTCAGTATGTCAAGAAAAACAACCAAAAAGAAAAAAGAAAAACCTGTTTCCTCATTTTCCCCATTTGCATTTCGAAATGAAAACGGAATGGATACAGTCTACATAGATTCACTTCCTACTGGTCCTCATAAATGTTTTACATCATGCATGAGAATTTTGATTAGAGAAAAGACAACTACAGTCTAAGTACCAGTTAACAGTGTGCCAGTAGTAGTGTCTGAGACTTTACACAAATGTACGTATTGCTCACCGAGAGGATAAAATAATCCTTAACATGTATTTAAGCTTTCTACAGGAAACCAAATGTGAGTTTTTTTATTATTATTTTTAATTTTTTTTTTTGTATTAACACAAAGGGTTGTATTCTGTTTTTCACTGAGAAGGCAGAACAGTTGGTGTGTATCGTGTCTGTGGTCAGATGGTTGCAAACGGTGCAAACGGATCCGTAGTGGCAGCTTCTGCATTCTGTTTCAATATTGTTAGAGTCAAAATGTTGAAAATGAAAATTACTGTGGTGATACAAGTGCTCAATTCCTTATGGAGTGGATCACTGAAAAAAATACATTTCTAATATTAATATCTAAATGCTTCTCGTCCTGTTTCTCCAAAAATAGGAAGAACCATCTCAACTGGCTCAATTCTGACCACATTTAATCGTCTTAGTCTTCATGTCAGTCTGCAGAACCACTGATAGATCCAACCAGGTTAGAGCTGAAGATTAAAAACGCCAGGAAACGACAGAAGACATGCCGCTTATTTCACCCAAAATGAGAACAGACGGCTGGAAGCCAGGACCGGGCACAGCAGCATGAAGAGGCTTTACACCAAAGAGCTTCTGACCTCATGGTCCTCCACCTGTCCATAACTCGTGCACTGAGGGTCTTGACGTGACAGGACAGCTCCTGAACAGCAGCTCTGTGTTTATCTGGTAAGGTTAAGTGGAGGAAGGGGCCGGGGGAACGGCGATAAAAGGGAACTCGTAGCACATGTGCGAGCTTTATCCCTCCTGAGACACGGACGTCCATTGCTAAGTAGTGAACAGACGTGGGCTGGATTTTAAAACCATCCATTATTTAGGGGGCGCCGTGCAGGAGAGAGGGGCCGCCGAGGGGATTTCTATGGCATGTCTTCTCACGATGGAAGCTTTTGGCTAAGCTCTCATCAAAAATGAATAGAGGAATAAAGGGAAAGGAGCTGAAGTCCCATAGCAGCTGGTCAACAGTGGCACGAAGAGAGCGAGGCAAAGAAAAGAGAAGCCCATCAGAGTTTACTAGCAGAAAGGAGCCGAGGAACTTTATTATGCTAATTGGCAATTATGTTAAGGCTTGTTTTGATTGAACGCTTAAAAGACTGCAAACAGCCTTTATTTACTTTTCTTAAAAAATATATATATATATAACACCGAAAACACTCATTATGCAGCTGAGATATAAGATGGGGCAATTCAATTAATTTTTATCATTCTTTATCAATTCTTTGTCTATCATCCAAATAAGAAACAGGGTATTGAATTCAAAATACCGGATCGTTATGGTAATGAACATTTTCAAACGATACTCAGCCATCAGTGAATCTTTTTTTGTGGATTTTCCCCCCATTTTCTATCCAATTTGCTCCCTTGTGAATTCCCACCCCTCAGCCAGCACGCTGCTATAATGCCTTCTGAATCTTTTCAAAACTACTGCTCATGTAACACAGGCGCTTTCTACCCTCTTCCACATACATGAGCATTACAGATGCCCCATGATTGGCTAGCGTCACTGTGATTGACAGGGGAGAAAGAGTATGCCCCTCCCACTCAGAGAGAACAGCTGATTATGCTGTCTTGGCTCCTGGCCAATGATGGCTGTGGCATTGTTGGGATTTGAACAGACGAGATTCTCTTGACGAGAATGTGTTTCTGTTGTTTAGTGACATGTTCAATAAAATATAATGAATAAATGCAATCATATGCAATGCCTACTATTTTATCTGAACATTATCTAGACATATTCAAACATTTTTTTTCATGCATCATCCTGATCCTATTCTGATACTAAAGCCTCACCATTCTTTAAAAACTCTCCTAGAGCAACCAAATATAAGAAAAGCACAAACATGTTAAACGAGAGCGAGTGGGAGTCGGTTAGTGTGATCTAATTTGCATAACGCTCACCGTTTCCTGCCAGTTCTCATTCATTATTGCTAATGTAAGCACTTCTGAAGTGAAACAACAACGCTTCATATTCACTTTAATACATTTTAATAATCAATAGAACATTTGGCGCTGAACAAATATCTGCACGAGGCTGTTTTCTCCACACCACTGAACTACACACACACACACACACACACACAGACGCACACTTGTGTGTATGTCTGAGCCGTGTCTGCAAGCGTGACCTTGCTTTCACCCCACTCCACAGTGTCACTAGAGGCTGTGTGCCGGCTGTGTGATCTCGTGGAGGCTTAATGCACGATGAGTCACATTACAAAGCACCAAGTAACATGCAACATTCTGGATTTTTAAAAACAAATCCTATATGTGCTGTACATCACAAGTAGCAAAAATAATTCAAATAATTCATAATATGCATATGCGCACAATAATGCACACAATAAAAAAAAATTCGTTTATATGACAGCACTGTCGTTTTCTCAATTCTGATTGGTCAGAAGGTGTTGATTAGTTTTCTCTAACAGCAGCTCTGATAGTCGTGCAGCTGCAAGTCAGTAGTTTACATTATTGCGCTCGTTTTAATACATTATTGTATACGATGCACATAATCTAAACCTAATAATAACTGGATTAAAAACATGATGTTATTTAATGAAGAAATGTGCACTCAGTGATATGGTGATGTTTAGTAAACCTTTATGGAAGGAGTCTCCAGTGTCAGTGCTTTGTAACAGTTAAATAGAGTTAAAGCTGGAAGTTTTCTGACATTTTCAGGACTGACGAGTTTGAAGTTTCTTGGTAACATGACAAGCTGTGATTATTTTTCTCTATTTCACTTCAAGAGAAAGAGAAAAAAGAGAGGCTGGTGACGGAACGACTGTTTATAGCTGCTATGACGCAAGTGAGAACAGGAACCGACTTGTTTCATGGACGTTCCGATACGTGGAATCTTTATTCGGAGGATCGTGGACGTAAAAACGGAAGGATGTTAACTCTGATTAGCCTGCTGGTTTTTTTCTTAGGCTGGTCTTTTAAATCGGTAATCATGCATTCTCAGAGTATTTTATGTATCAGTGTTTTAAGAGGAGTATCCTATGTGCTGTAAGACACCTTTATTCTGAACGTCATCGCATATTTTTATTCCTCACACTTACTCCAGACCTGTCACTCTTGCGTCAGCTCACTGTTGAGTTTTAGCTAAAAACGGGCTTGATTTCATCATTCACCTTGTGGCTAGTTTTCATTTCTTTAGTATTATTATTATTACGTCCCTTTCACTTCTTTTAGAAACGGAATAATTTTCCACAGGGGTCTGAGATCAGCACATCCTGTATCTTTTAGCAGATTGCTGTTCAAGTGAAGGGGAAAGACACACACAGAGAGAGAGAGAGAGAGAGAGAGAGAAACAGGGAAACGTAGAAGGAGAGAAAATTGGCTGGCATTAACAGAATGCTATAAAACACACCAAATGAGACATAGTCTTTCGCCTCAAAATGACTGACCATAAAGTGAATTATACAGAGAGGAAATGTACCATTAATCCTCCCCTTCTGAACCGTTACTGACTGTTCCACCACAAATCGTCACGTTGGCAGACCCCCTACTGCTGAGTTATTAAGGCTGCGGAATTACAAACGTGACTCCAAACACCTCCAACCGAGAAGACCTGCACGATTACACTGGCTACACCAATACAGTCAAAGCTACCTGCTGGATTTCCAGAGGCAGGGGGTGAGAAGGAGTGCAGATCCTCATTTCTTCATTCAGTGACTCTCTCACGCGCTCATCTTCTAAGGAAGAAACAGAGACAAGAAAATGGCGGTCAGATAAACGCTGTGAAACGTCCTGAGTTGTGCAGGAGAAGGAAACTCCACACGCTTTTTTTCTACACAGTCAGCCATCTCGTGCATGATCATCGTGATCAAAATAGCTTACAGGCTTCCTAGCATAAGCTGCTGGTCAGCAAAGAAGCTGAAGACGGTTAGTCACGAGCTGGGCCGAGCTGTGCGTGAGTGAGTGAGCTGGAGTGAAAGGGCATGTGGGGGTGAAAAACGCCTCAAACACGGGAGCTGCTCTTTTAAAGCGGAGTGCAAAACACGAACAAGAACTATGCTCCTGGGAAATGTGGACAGAAAAATGGTTCTTGCTGTTGGTAAGTGAAACTGGGGTAAATATTTTATCCACATACCTCAGTTTTGTTTGTGACACACCCTAAACAGTCCTGAGACGCAGACTAATCATTAGATGGAAGGATTTTTCTTTCAGTCACAGATCACTGGTTTTACTAAAATATAATGCCTTAAAAGCCTCGGAAACACTTCGCTTAACTGTTACTATTTATTACTTAAGTCTACGTATAGAGTGGTGTATAATATATATATATATATATATATATATATATAAACCACTCTTTACAGTCATGGTGAGCTGAAAAGCATCTCAGCAAGCTTGTCCAATTTCAGTGATCCTGCGCTGACCGTAGCCTCAGATTCCTGTTCTTGGCTGACAGGAGTGGAACCTGATGTGCTCTTCTGCTGCTGAAGCCCATCTGCCTCAAGGTTGTGTGTTCTGAGATGCTTTTCTGCTCACCACGGTAGTACAGAGTGGCTATTTGAGTTACCGTAGCTTTCCGGTAAGTGCGAATTAATGTGGCTACTCAAACAACTGGATGGATTTTTTTTTTCTTCGCACCATTCTGTAGAAACTCAAGAGTGTGTTGTGTGTGAAAAATCCCAGGAGATCATCAGTTTCGGAGATACTCAAACCAACAACCACGCCACGGTCAAAGTCGCTGAGATCTCTGGAGATCACTGAGATCTGTTTTCTGAAGCTCTTCACCTGTATCTGGATGATTAATTTCCTGCCTCATGATTGGCTGATTGGATAATTACATTAATGAGCAGGAGTAAAGGTGTTCCTAATCAAATAATTAAGCACTTACATCTCCATCTATGTATTTCTTCCTATTTTTCTCAATAAAAAAAGAAAGCCTGACAAATATCTTACACATTTCCTGCACAGCTCAGAGGATCACTTTGCAGTTTAAATATATCTCTAGCTTATGATCTCTCTGTATCACGTGACTTGCTAAGCCTTTAACAGAAGCAAGCTAAGTACAATCAAAACAACTCATGCTAGCGACTTCATAGCGTTTTTTAAAGCTTGCTACGGTTTTTTCACCTGATAAAACCTGTTCGGGAAATGTTTACATACCCATAGTGTTGTTCAAAAACGATTAATAAAAGTAAAGTCTTTTAAAAAAAGGATTTAAATCCCGTTTTTTTAATCAGCGCGCGTCAATGCCGAGTCAAGCTTTCACTATCACCATGGAGACGGCTGAGTCTCAAGCCGCGCATGCGCAGAAGAGCTGTCTGCCTGTCTTGCATTAACCTGAGGCCATGTGAGTGTAGAGACCACTGTGATGACCTGGAAAAGGTCAAGGGAAAAAAAACTCGTGGTGTGTGTGTGTGTGGTCAGTGTGAGAGCGGTGCACTTCATCCTTCACTGACAAAATCTTTCATTTACAAATCAAATCAGTGACTTCCCCACGCATGCAGCCGCCAGAGGAGACAGTGTGCTGGACAGTCTGGTCCTGATGGCCTGAGGGACAAAGAATGACCAGTGATCTGCATTCTGAGTCATCCTCAAAATATTTGTATATGCGTGCATTTGTGTGTGTGAGTGTGAGTGTGTGCGTGTGTGTATGAGCCTGCTTTGAGTAACCTCAGTGAACTAATGTGAACATATTACAGCTTGGTCATTATAGCAGTGCTATTGACCATCTGTTGTTTGCATGCTAATAAAATAAAATAAAATAAAATAAAACAATCGAATCTGTTTAACGGCACGACGGTAAACCAGCCGCTGACCTCCATTACCAAGCTAACAAACATTATGGCAACTGATTAGCAAAAACAAGTGTTGATTTAATTTCTATAACAGTAGTTTAGCTCCATATCACACGTTTATATTAATGCATCATTCCACTATGTTATCGTTTCTTCTACGGTGAACGCTCCACATAAACAGATTTTAAAAACATGTAATCGTTGAAATGGTGAAGTTTTCTGTAAGGTGATGTTTATGGAAGGAGTCTCCAGTGTCAGCGTTTAGTAAAAATAAGAGGTAAAGCTGTAACTTTACATTTTATGAAGAGTAAAAAAAGAGAGGCAGAGGGAAGGGAACAACTGTTTATAGCTGCGATGATGTAACCGAGAACAGGAACTAACTGTTTTGAGGATGTTCCAGTGTTACAATAAACAGATATAAAGTGGAAAAAAAAGAGGAATAAAACAATTCAGGACATGCTGTTAGAGGAAAGTAATCAACAAAAACAACGTTACTGATTCAACCCTAAAGATGATTATTTTCCTAAAACTTTACATCCTGAAGTGTTTTATTCCTCTTATACCTCAGAAATTTGTCAACAGTTGCACTTCTTTTTCTCTAAGAACTTCATGTTTTGCCATTTTATCCATTTATTGTAGTGGAACTTCCATGAGACAGGTTAGTTCCTGTTCTCACTTATGTTACAGCAGCTATAAACAGTCGTCTCTTGAAGTTGATAAGACAAAAAAAAAAAAAAAACGCAGCTCGTCATGTTAAAGAGAAACCGTCCTGAAGATGTCAGAAAACTTAAAGTTACAGCTTCACCTCTGACTGTTACAAAGCGCTGACCCTGGAGACTCCTTCCATAAATTAAATAAACATCTCCTTATGGAAAATTTCACCATATCAACAATTATACACTTTTTTTTTTTTTTTGGAGTATCTACCATACACTGTGAATCCCTGCGAATGAATTGTTACTATAGAAACCATAACGTATTAGAACGAGCCCATTAATATAAACCTGTGATTTGCAGCTGCACTACTGTATAGTAAATTAATCGACACCTTCTGACCAATCAGAATCCAGAGTTCAGGAGCGTTGTGGTGTAGGATTTATTCTTCTAATACTAAGCGCGTTCTTAATGCTGGACTTTGGCTTCTTACGGAGTAATAATGCATTAAATCTACTCCAGTGAAAGGTTAGTGTGTGTCTTCCAGCTCTAGCTGAGATAACAGAACTGTGTGTGTGTGTGTGTGTGTGTGTGTGCATGTGTGCGTGTGAGTGTGTGTTTGGATCCAGATTGAAAAATGTGTGTGTGACCGTGTGCGTGACAGAGGCTGAAGTGGAAAGTGAATAAAAGGCAGTTAGAGGTTCGCTGTGCATGCAGCTCGGCGCAGCAGCAGCAGCAGCCTACACAGTGATTTTCCTCGTGAAAAGGGAAGTGGTTAATAAAGTTCCTTCATCAGAATCATGAAGCTGAGGATCAACATTTAACACAGAGAGTTATTATGGCAAAGCGCCACTGACATCCTGACTTGCTCTAGAAACATTTCAGCTACTTGTGTTTATATGTAGTCTGAGTCTATACAGTATACACAGATATCATTTTCACGAGAGTTAAAATAATATTCTTATATTTTTTGCACAGGTTCATTTTGAAGCCTCACAAGATTTCTGCAAATCCATACACCAAATGTTTTTCATTTATTTTCTGTATTCCCGGGAGGTGGAGGTATTCCCCGAGGCATTCCCGAACCCAGCAAGATAGATATCATTTATTATATTTTTTTTACATTTTCAAGCAAAGCCAATCGTGTGGAGATCCTTCTTCAGAAGAATTCTGTCTGATAACCAAACAACCCGATGTGCATCAGCAGCTGAGTGGCCATTAAAAATCAGAGCGTCAGAAAATAAAAAGATCACCAGGAGGGCATCCTTGTGTTTTTTCTACTATAGAAGCACCCTAAAGGGCATATTTTCTCACATGTATGAGCACCTAGAAGGCATTTCATTCCATTTTTGCACATGTAGGGAAGCCTATAAGGCACTGAACCACATTACCTCTACTGGAAGGGCACCCAAGGGGGCACTTTATCACATTCTATCTACCACAAGGGCACCCTAGAGGGCACTTCATCATGTTTTCTCTACAGTAAGGGCATGTTACAGGGCACTTCATCATGTTTTCTCTACAGTAAGGACACCCTAGAGGGCACTTCATCATGTTTTCTCTACAGTAAGGCCACCCTAGAGGGCATTTTATCATGTTCTATCTACCATAAGGGCACCCTTTATCCCCTAGGGGCACCCTAGCAGGCACTTTCTCATATTTTATCTACTGTAAGGGCATGTTACAGGGCACTTGATCATGTCTTCTTTACAGTAAGGCCACCCTAGAGGGCATTTTATCATGTTTTATCTACCATAGGGGCACCCTAGAGGGCATTTTATCTCATTTTATCTATTGTAAGGGCACATTACAGGGCACTTTATCACATTCTATCTACCACAAGGGCACCCTAGAGGGCACTTCATCATGTTTTCTCTACAGTAAGACCACCCTAGAGGGCACTTCATCATGTTGTCTCTACAGTAAGGCCACCCTAGAGGGCATTTTATCATGTTTTATCTACCATAAGGGCACCCTTTATCCCCTAGGGGCACCCTAGAGGGCATTTTATCCCGTAAGGGCACCCTAGCAGGCACTTTCTCATATTTTATCTACTGTAAAGGCATGTTACAGGGCATTTGATCATGTCTTCTTTACAGTAAGGCCACCCTAGAGGGCATTTTATCATGTTTTATCTACCATAAGGGCACCCTAGAGGGCACTTTATCCCGTAGGGGCACCCTAGAGGGCGTTTTATCTCATTTTATCTACTGTAAGGGCACGTTACAGGGCACTTTATCACATTCTATCTACCACAAGGGCACCCTGGGGGGCACTTCATCATGTTTTCTCTAGAGTAAGGGCACCCTAGAGGGCATTTTATCATGTTTTCTCTAGAGTAAGGGCACCCTAGAGGCACTTCATCACGTTTAATCTACTGTAGGGGAACTCTAGAGTGTTAAAAATCATTTTTAAATTTAATTGTTCTTCTTTTTTCCTCCCGTTGCTTGTTAAACCTTTTTTTTAATAAACACAGAATAGAAATGAACAGATGTTCATGTGGCTGTACTGTTTTGTTGTTCCAAGTTATTTGCAAAACCTCAATGAAGCTAAATCTCATGATGTTCTGTATATTGTGAAAACATCTTCAGGCATTGTTTTATGATATTTTAGTTTTAGTAGTTTCGCACATCACAATAATATTTACAAATATTATTAATAATATAATATATTATATAATAAATATTAATAATATTAATAATATTTACAATAATATTTACAAATCACATTTTTTGAAAGGAGATGAGTAAATACTATGTGACATTGAGAAACTGCTATAACATTAAAAAAATATCTTTTTTCATCTTTTCTCACTTTTTTGTCAAACAGCCTTGAGTGTTAGTATCATAGTGTTAATTATTATTATTATTATTATTATTATTATTATTATTGATTAATAGTAATAATTCATAAACTATACACTTTAATCAGTACCATTATTTTTTCATTATATGTTATATAATTAATATAGAATATAGTATATAATACTAATATTTATCTAATAATAAATATTAGTTTATCAAAAACCATTACAAATCCAATTTCCTAACTATACCATTATGTGTTTTTTTTATTAAAAACATGAAAGGAATTCCTGTATCAGTCTTGTTTTCTTACCTGTTAAAACTTTCCTAGCTTTTAAAATAACATTAATAAATACCACATGCTTTTTAAAATCTCTCTCTCTCTCTCTCTCTCTCTCTCTCGTGCTTGAGTTTAATTACATTCAAAGCAATTTAAATAAAGACCTTTGTACTGGCCACGTTTGTCTTACAAAGTTTATGAATATTAAAGATGATAATAAATAGATAATAAAAATAATAAAGAAGAGGAAGAAGAATGAAAAGACTGAAAAGCCAATGAGAAATAAAGAACAGAAAAAATGTAAATAAATTACAGAAATCTACATCAAGTGCAGCAGTAATAAACAGATAAACAATCGTGTGTGTGTGTGTGTGGGGGGGGGGGGGGGGGGGGGGGTCACTTGTTGTCGCTCTGACAGTAGCAGGACAGGATGTACTGTGCTTAAACACTCGGTGTATTCCTCTATAACAGATAGTGATTTCTGCAGACGTTAAATTTAAGATATCGAACACTGTTTTTTTCTTTTTTAAAAGTGGTGCTGAGGAACCGTGTTCTTCATCAGCGTGGTTCTCTGGGTTCTAGCAGTTCCCTGTGCTCATGGTGCACTGTCTTTTTAAGGCCATTACAGTTTCTCTGTCATTTCCCTTTTAAATGTGCTGTTCTGGCTGCAGCTGTGTTGAAATTTGATTCTGTTTCTCAGACTGTAAAGTGTTAATGAGAGCTGCTGTGAGTGGTGCTGTGTGTTAGAGAGTGTGTGTTAAAGGAAAACTCCACCCTGAAGCACAATAGTGTGTTTGTACTGAAATCTATGTGCTGTCTTTAGTGATTCTGGTGCTAATTTGTTAGGTGGTGTTGAATTTTCATTATTCCTGTGAGAAGTTTGTGGTTGTGTGTCGCGATGACATCACAGGGTGGCATTGTTTTTGTTGTTGCTAGCGTAGTTAGATTGGAGTCTAATAGGAAGAAAAAAATGTCAACAAGCGTAAGGGATAACTATCCGGTCTCAGAGTCAGCTTCTTCAGATTCATGAGAAAGCCGTTGAGTGCAGAGACATTGGTGCAAACGCTGGTCTCAAAGTCCCAGAATGCAATGCGGCTATATGATGACTTGTCGATCACGATTATTCGCGTCATGAGCATGAAAGCGGAAGCTTTAGAAGCGGATCTGTTTGAGCTGAGTGTACAGATGAGGAGCACTAAAGCGCCGCTGCATCACTCTCTTTAGGTACAGATGAAGCGAAGGTGAAATTCCCACTGCTCCACTGAGCATCAGCTGAACGGCATTGTGGGTAATGTAGGACACACATCACGTGCTAATGTTAGACATGAATGTGCAAGTCATGCAGTGTGGATTTCTCCTTTAATGAATAAACTGGCTCACAGATCAGCCTTTGGTCTTCCCCTGATTTCCTGCCTGAGCTGTAGCGTGACCAGCCTGCATTTACAGCTCCCTTATCTCATCCCAGCACACACACACACACACACACTCACACGCACACACTCACACCGTACCTGACATTAAGGGCAGCAGCACGCAGCACACCCTCAAGCACGAAGAATAAACATACAGAATAAAAGACATGACAGTGTTTTTAAATCTCACGGCTGAAACAGGAAGTCAGACGTCACCATGAAAACAGCGCGCGTGCAGCAGAGAGCTTTATTAATAGGACATGAGTGTAGGGTCTAACCGACATCTCAGCCTGGCGAGTTCCCCATCGTGTGTGTGTGTGTGTGTGTGTGTGTCGCGTGCGTGCTCCGGGGCAGTTAAGAGGGTGGATTTGCATGAGAAACGCAGAGGCGATTCTTCCCGTCTCACGGCAGCGCCGCGTTGCGCGCACGTGGGAGACGCGGATGTCGTGACAGTTCTGCAGCACAGCGGTGCATGTAGAAGCGCGAGCACGCACGCACGCACGCACACACACGCTTGCACGCACGCATCATGCAGAGCAGTCTCGTCTATAAAACAGATACCTCTAGATCTATCTACCTAATGTGTGTGTGTGTGTGTGTATGTGTGTGTGTATATATATATATATATATATATATATATATATATATATATATATATATATATTCTATTCAATTCAATTTTATCCCTATTGAACAAGCCAGAGGCGACGCTGGAAAGGAAAAACTCCCCAAGACCACATGAGGAAGAAACCTTGAGAGGAACCAGACTCAAAAGGGAACCCATCCTCATCTGTGTGTCACACCGGATAGTGCGATTATAAATCATTCCCTTCTATAACTGTGTACTACATGGACAAATCGTGCAACTGTGTAACCAGGAAATTCAGTACAGTTTCCACATGAAGTCTGTTCCTGTGCTTATCCACTGTGCACTGATGGAGACCTGAATGCAAAACTGTTCATGGCAACCGCAGTCCTAAAGCTATCACAGCATGACTGTTCATATGAAGTGGCATCCAAAGCCATCTTCATGGTTGCTGAATGGTACCATCTTCAGTAATCTGAGTGATCTTCAGGCTGTCCGTGGGGATCCATCCTCAGCAGCAGCGAGTGATTTCCAGGTGATGAGGACTCCAAGCAGAAGTAGGGCATCAGGACGGATCAGACAGGTCCGGAGAGCAGAAGGGGTCAGGATCACTGGCGTCTCTGGAGTAGCATGTGTAGCTCGACAGAGAGAGAGAGAGAGAGAGAGGGACATAAATTGGCCAGCCACTCCACCGTTTTGTATATATATATATACATATATATATATATATATATATATATATTTATAGGTGTTAACTCTACACAGTGTAGGTGTTAACTCTACAGTGCAGGTGTTAACAGCATAGGCGTTACCTCTACAGAGTGTAGGTGTTAGCTCTACAGTGTAAGTGTTAACTCTACAGCACAGGAGTTAACTCTACAGTACAGGTGTAAACTCTACAGCACAGTTGTTTACTCTACAGTACAGGTGTTAACTCTACAGTACAGGTGTTAACTCTACAGCACAGGAGTTAACTCTACAGTACAGGTGTTAACTCTACAGTACAGGTGTAAACTCTATTCAATTCAATTCAATTCAATTTTATTTGTATAGCGCTTTTAACAATGGACATTGTCACAAAGCAGCTTTACAGAAATAAATGGATTCACAAAAATATATTGTAAATATTTAAATTTATCACTGTGAATTTATCCCTAATGAGCAAGCCAGTGGCGACGGTGGCAAGGAAAAACTCCCCGAGATGATATGAGGAAGAAACCTTGAGAGGAACCAGGCTCAAAAGGGAACCCATCCTCATCTGGGTGCAACGGATAGTGCAATTATAAATAAATCCCTTCTATTGTGTACTATATGGACAAATAGTGCAATTGTGCAACCAATAAATTCATCACAGTATTTGCAAGAGGTCCGGCTGGTTAAAATCTATCCACTGTCCACTGATGGAGTCCTGAGTACGAAGCTGCTCGTGGCAACTGCAGCCCCAAAGCCACTACAGCAATCGCAGTCCCAAGCCATTACAGTACAGCTCCCCATATGTGATCCCCAAGCCATCTCCACAGCCCCCAGGTGGCACCATCCCCAGCAATCCAAACAGTTCTTCAGGCAGTCCATATGGGGCCACCCCCAGCAGCAGCGAGCGAACTCAACCGATGAGAACTCCAACCAGAAGTAGGGCATCAGGATGGGTCAGGCAGCGAGGAGGAGCAGAAGGGGTCAGGATCACTGGCATCACTGGCATCTCAGAAGTAGCATGTGTAGCTCGACAGAGAGTGAGGGAGAGAGAGAGATGGAGAGAAAGGAAGAGATTGTTAGGTGAGCTTTTGTCCTCTAATGGTTAAGCACGATGTACTTTGCATGCAGAGTGCAAGCAGGGACTCCGGCAAGACTAGCTATGACAGCATAACTGAAAGGGAGAGCCAGAAGCTAACACAGACATGAGGGCACCCTGGGACATAAGGCAGCCAGCCACTCCACCGTCGACAAACCTGAGTGAACGTGTGAGAGTGGGGGGGCGACAGCATCCAAACATCCCATTTCACCACAACACTCTATGCCTGTGAAACCCTCCAGACCTGCCCCTGTACCTAAGAAAACTATTCACAAAAGGCTTGACTAAACAAATATGTTTTCAGCCTAGACTTAAACACTGAGACTGTGTCTGAGCCCCGAACACTAAGTGGAAGGCTGTTCCATAACTGTGGGGCTTTGTATGAGAAAGCTCTACCCCCAGCTGTAGCCCTACGAAAATACGGTAGAAGAGAACGTGAAAAATACAACAGATGAAAACGATAGCGCGATATTATTGATTTAAAAAAAAGAAAGAAACAGTATAGTTAAGACGCCGATGCAGGCAAGAAACTCCCGGCAAAACAATTCGAAAACAGGAAGTGACGCTGGTCTCTACAGCACAGTTGTTTACTCTACAGTACAGGTGTTAACTCTACAGTACAGGTGTTTACTCTACAGTACAGGTGTTAACTCTACAGTACTGGTGTTAACTCTACAGCACAGTTGTAAACTCTACAGTACTGGTGTAAACTCTACAGCACAGGAGTTAACTCTACAGTACAGGTGTTAACTCTACAGTACAGGTGTTAACTCTACAGCACAGGAGTTAACTCTACAGTACAGGTGTTAACTCTACAGTACAGGTGTAAACTCTACAGCACAGTTGTTTACTCTACAGCACAGTTGTAAACTCTACAGCACAGTTGTTTACTCTACAGTACAGGTGTTAACTCTACAGTACTGGTGTTAACTCTACAGTACTGGTGTTAACTCTACAGCACAGTTGTAAACTCTACAGTACAGGTGTTAACTCTACAGTGCAGGTGTTAACAGCATAGGCGTTACCTCTACAGAGTGTAGGTGTTAGCTCTACAGTGTAAGTGTTAACTCTACAGCACAGGAGTTAACTCTACAGTACAGGTGTTAACTCTACAGTACAGGTGTTAACTCTACAGCACAGGAGTTAACTCTACAGTACAGGTGTTAACTCTACAGTACAGGTGTAAACTCTACAGCACAGTTGTTTACTCTACAGCACAGTTGTAAACTCTACAGCACAGTTGTTTACTCTACAGTACAGGTGTTAACTCTACAGTACTGGTGTTAACTCTACAGTACTGGTGTTAACTCTACAGCACAGTTGTAAACTCTACAGTACAGGTGTTAACTCTACAGTGCAGGTGTTAACAGCATAGGCGTTACCTCTACAGAGTGTAGGTGTTAGCTCTACAGTGTAAGTGTTAACTCTACAGCACAGGAGTTAACTCTACAGTACAGGTGTAAACTCTACAGCACAGTTGTTTACTCTACAGTACAGGTGTTAACTCTACAGTACAGGTGTAAACTCTACAGCACAGTTGTTTACTCTACAGTACAGGTGTTAACTCTACAGCACAGGAGTTAACTCTACAGTACAGGTGTTAACTCTACAGTACAGGTGTAAACTCTACAGCACAGTTGTTTACTCTACATTACAGGTGTTAACTCTACAGTACAGGTGTTAACTCTACAGCACAGGAGTTAACTCTACAGTACAGGTGTTAACTCTACAGTACAGGTGTAAACTCTACAGCACAGTTGTTTACTCTACAGCACAGTTGTAAACTCTACAGCACAGTTGTTTACTCTACAGTACAGGTGTTAACTCTACAGTACTGGTGTTAACTCTACAGTACTGGTGTTAACTCTACAGCACAGTTGTAAACTCTACAGTACAGGTGTTAACTCTACAGTGCAGGTGTTAACAGCATAGGCGTTACCTCTACAGAGTGTAGGTGTTAGCTCTACAGTGTAAGTGTTAACTCTACAGCACAGGAGTTAACTCTACAGTACAGGTGTTAACTCTACAGTACAGGTGTTAACTCTACAGCACAGGAGTTAACTCTACAGTACAGGTGTTAACTCTACAGTACAGGTGTAAACTCTACAGCACAGTTGTTTACTCTACAGCACAGTTGTAAACTCTACAGCACAGTTGTTTACTCTACAGTACAGGTGTTAACTCTACAGTACTGGTGTTAACTCTACAGTACTGGTGTTAACTCTACAGCACAGTTGTAAACTCTACAGTACAGGTGTTAACTCTACAGTGCAGGTGTTAACAGCATAGGCGTTACCTCTACAGAGTGTAGGTGTTAGCTCTACAGTGTAAGTGTTAACTCTACAGCACAGGAGTTAACTCTACAGTACAGGTGTAAACTCTACAGCACAGTTGTTTACTCTACAGTACAGGTGTTAACTCTACAGCACAGGAGTTAACTCTACAGTACAGGTGTTAACTCTACAGCACAGTTGTAAACTCTACAGTACAGGTGTTAACTCTACAGTGCAGGTGTTAACAGCATAGGCGTTACCTCTACAGAGTGTAGGTGTTAGCTCTACAGTGTAAGTGTTAACTCTACAGCACAGGAGTTAACTCTACAGTACAGGTGTAAACTCTACAGCACAGTTGTTTACTCTACAGTACAGGTGTTAACTCTACAGTACAGGTGTAAACTCTACAGCACAGTTGTTTACTCTACAGTACAGGTGTTAACTCTACAGCACAGGAGTTAACTCTACAGTACAGGTGTTAACTCTACAGTACAGGTGTAAACTCTACAGCACAGTTGTTTACTCTACATTACAGGTGTTAACTCTACAGTACAGGTGTTTACTCTACAGTACAGGTGTTAACTCTACAGTACAGGTGTTAACTCTACAGTACTGGTGTTAACTCTACAGCACAGTTGTAAACTCTACAGTACTGGTGTAAACTCTACAGTACAGGTGTTAACTCTACAGCACAGGAGTTAACTCTACAGTACAGGTGTTAACTCTACAGTACAGGTGTAAACTCTACAGCACAGTTGTTTACTCTACAGCACAGTTGTAAACTCTACAGCACAGTTGTTTACTCTACAGTACAGGTGTTAACAGCATAGGCGTTACCTCTACAGAGTGTAGGTGTTAGCTCTACAGTGTAAGTGTTAACTCTACAGCACAGGAGTTAACTCTACAGTACAGTTGTAAACTCTACAGCACAGTTGTTTACTCTACAGTACAGGTGTTAACTCTACAGCACAGGAGTTAACTCTACAGTACAGGTGTTAACTCTACAGCACAGTTGTAAACTCTACAGTACAGGTGTTAACTCTACAGTACAGGTGTTAACTCTACAGCACAGGAGTTAACTCTACAGTACAGGTGTTAACTCTACAGTACAGGTGTAAACTCTACAGCACAGTTGTTTACTCTACATTACAGGTGTTAACTCTACAGTACAGGTGTTTACTCTACAGTACAGGTGTTAACTCTACAGTACAGGTGTTAACTCTACAGTACTGGTGTTAACTCTACAGCACAGTTGTAAACTCTACAGTACTGGTGTAAACTCTACAGTACAGGTGTTAACTCTACAGCACAGGAGTTAACTCTACAGTACAGGTGTTAACTCTACAGTACAGGTGTAAACTCTACAGCACAGTTGTTTACTCTACAGCACAGTTGTAAACTCTACAGCACAGTTGTTTACTCTACAGTACAGGTGTTAACAGCATAGGCGTTACCTCTACAGAGTGTAGGTGTTAGCTCTACAGTGTAAGTGTTAACTCTACAGCACAGGAGTTAACTCTACAGTACAGTTGTAAACTCTACAGCACAGTTGTTTACTCTACAGTACAGGTGTTAACTCTACAGCACAGGAGTTAACTCTACAGTACAGGTGTTAACTCTACAGCACAGTTGTAAACTCTACAGTACAGGTGTTAACTCTACAGTACAGATGTTAACTCTACAGTACAGGTGTTAACTCTACAGTGCAGTTGTAAACTCTACAGCACAGTTGTAAACTCTACAGTACTGGTGTAAACTCTACAGCACAGTTGTTAACTCTACAGTACAGGTGTTAACTCTACAGTACTGGTGTAAACTCTACAGCACAGTTGTAAACTCTACAGTACTGGTGTAAACTCTACAGTACAGGTGTTAACTCTACAGCACAGTTGTTAACTCTACAGTACAGGTGTTAACTCTACAGTACAGGTGTTAACTCTACAGTACTGGTGTAAACTCTACAGCACAGTTGTAAACTCTACAGTACTGGTGTAAACTCTACAGTACAGGTGTAAACTCTACAGCACAGTTGTTAACTCTACAGTACTGGTGTAAACTCTACAGTACAGGTGTAAACTCTACAGTACAGGTGTTAACTCTACAGTAGAGAAGTCAACTCTATAGTGAGGAGTTAACTCTACAGTACAGGTGTTAACTCTACAGCTCAGGTGTTAACTCTACAGTGTAGGCGTTAACTCTATAGTGAGGAGTTAACGCTACAGTACAGGTGTTAACTCTACAGCTCAGGTGTTAACTCTACAGTGTAGGCGTTAACTCTATAGTGAGGAGTTAACTCTACAGTACAGGTGTTAACTCTACAGCACAGGTGTAAACTCTACAGTACAGGTGTTAACTCTACAGCACAGTTGTTAACTCTACAGTACAGGAGTTAACTCTACAGTACAGGTGTTAACTCTACAGTACAGGTGTAAACTCTACAGCACAGTTGTTTACTCTACAGTACAGGTGTTAACTCTACAGTACAGGTGTTTACTCTACAGTACAGGTGTTAACTCTACAGCACAGTTGTAAACTCTACAGCACAGGTGTTAACTCTACAGCACAGGTGTTAACTCTATAGTGAGGAGTTAACTCTACAGTACAGGTGTTAACTCTACAGCTCAGGTGTTAACTCTACAGTGTAGGCGTTAACTCTATAGTGAGGAGTTAACTCTACAGTACAGGTGTTAACTCTACAGCACAGTCGTTAACTCTACAGTAGAGGAGTTAACTCTACACACTGCAGGTGTTAATTCTGCTTGAGCACAGGGATTTTGCTGTTTAAAGTGCACCCTAGTCTGCTGTGTAAAGCTGCATTTATTTTACAAAAATCTTTTAAATGTACAGAAATACTCATTACAGTTTATTAATCAGATTACTGATTAAAGGATCTTTTAGATCTAAAAGATCTTACCTTACACGGGCTTCATTTCTGTTTTCTTGTGTACATAACTATAGAGTTTCTTCTCACGTTCATGTTAAAATGTTAAAAGCACCTGGGCTTGATTTGATTCAGATGGAAATGTAATGTATCATTTGGTTATGTACTCCTTCATTTAAATTGTAGCTTCTTATTCATTTATGTATCTTTGGGCTCAGAATGAAAATTCAAATCCACTAATGAGATTTGCATGTGCTAGGTTTATATTCGTGTAGACATTTTATTTACACACAGACCTGGATACTTCATGAATGGCTCTATTTAAATCAAAATGCAAACTGTACCAAACGTCCAGAAGGCTGTGTATTTCTGTTTCAAAACATTCAGGGGTAGAGACTGACACTACCATCATCAGACAACTGAATTAAGCCTTGAGTTTGTACAGTAAATATATTATAGCAGTATGACCACTTGATGAATTAATGCTATTCCTAACATGTTTTATCATATGCACATGTTTTTTTCCCTCTGTCCCGGTCTTAGATTGGTATATTTTATGCTAATTAGTGCTTGTTAACATGGTTTCCATTGTTCAATCTTGATGCTGAACAAAGTAGCCATGCTGGCCTGTGGTGTTTGTGCTATTCCAAATCATAATCACAATTTTAAAAAAATCTATTTTAAAAAAGGAGGCCGCAAAAACATATTAGGTTAACTTTAAAATTGACCTCAAGTGCCTTTTTTTTTTGTAACCCAACCAATCAGATTGCAGCTTGAGGGTAGAAAAAATGAAAGAAATTGGCAGACAGGTTCATCTATTCCACATAATAATCCACTAAATTCTACATAAAGTTTAAATAAAGTTAAAAAAAACATTTGAGAGATAAAAAAAAGACATAAAAACCTAAGATAATGCATATTATTTGTCCATAAAAAATTACATAATATTTAACACAATATGATTATCAAATTTGAGAGCTCCTTTTTCAGACAGGAGTCACGTCAAATGCTTTTTTATCCAATCAGGTTGCAGCCCCTCTGCTCAGGGGCGGGGCAAGTGAGAAAACTCAGAGACAGCTTCCGGTAAACAAAAAACTTGTTAATGAGAGAGAATATAGAAGATTTATATGATGATATATTTATATAACACAAAACTCAAAGCATACACACACACACGAGTGCTAAATATTGATAAATTAATCTAATTATAATAAGCTGTTGTTAATAGATCTAGATAGCGGTTAGCACGTTTGCCTCGCACCTCTGGGGTTGGGGGTTCGAATCCCACCTCCGCCCTGTGTGTGTGTGTGTGTGTGTGTGTGTGTGTGTGGAGTCTGCATGTTCTCACCATGCTCTGAGGGTTTCCTCCAGGTACTCTGGTCCAAGGACATGCATTGATTGGCATTTCCAAATTGTCTGTAGTGTGTGTGATTGTACCCTGCAATGGATTGACACCCTGTCCAGGGTGTTTCCAGCCTTGTGCCCCGAGTTCCCTGGGATAGGCTCCAGTCCCCCCACGACCCTGTGTAGGATTAGCAGTATGGAAGATGGATGGATAAACTGTCCATTAGCCGCTACTGCAGGAGTAGCAGAGTTGTTATGGTTACAGAAGTGTACGTGTGGCACGAGCTGCTTTTTTTCACATATGTACAAAAGTCTCTCTAGTCAGCTTTTTTTTCTGCAGAAACATAAACACAATGTGAAAACAGCTGTGCATTGCTACTTTTAACACTAATATATGGTTAGAGAAAGTGATAATAGCTGTATTCCTCACAAGATGTTCCAAAATGTGGCTCTACATTTCACATCTGCGCACAAAGCAGTCCACTTCCGCTATTGACTTCCGGGTCACTGTCTCGGGACTGTGTTCTGTAATGTTTTAACTATTATTAACAAAGAATTTAACACAACTACACTTTGAATAGCAAGCGAATACCCAGTTATATACACTATGGTCAAAAGAATATGAACACCTGACCATCACGTTCATATGTGTTTGTTGAATATCCCATTCCAGATTTATTCCCCCTGTGTTTGCTGTTATAATAAGCTCCACTCTTCTGGGAAGCTTTCCACTAGATGTTGGAGCGTGGCTGTGGGGATTTGTGTTCATTCAGCTACAAGAGCATTAGTGAGGTCAGGCGCTGATGTTGGTGAGGAGGTCTGGGGTTCAGTCGGTGTTCCAGTTCATCCCAAAGGTGTTCAGTGGGGTTGAGGTCAGGGCTCTGTGCAGGACACTCGAGTTCTTCCACTCCAACCTTCACACACCATGTCTTCATGGAGCTCGCTTTGTGCATAGGGGCATTGTCATGCTGGAACAGGTTTAGTTCCAGTGAAGGGAAATTGTCATGCACACAAAGACATTCTATACAATTGTGTGCTTCAGACTTTGTGGCAACAGTTTGTGGAAGAAGTACATATAGGTGGGATGGTCATGGGTGCACATACTTTTGGGCTTATAGTGATAATCAGGCTGTAGCACTTAGCTAAAGCTCGTTGACTCTTCTTCAGTAAGCGCTTTATCCTGGTCAGGGTCGTGATGGATCCGGAGTCAATCCCGGGAACACTGGGTGTGAAGCAGGAATACACGCTGGTCAGTCTATCACCCTGTACACACACATTCACATGTTTTTGAGCAACGAGAGGAAACCAGAGGAAACAGACACGGAAACAGAGAGAACATGTGAAAGTCTACACAGACAGTCACCCGAGATCAGGATCAAACTGAGGACCCTGGAGCTGTGAGGAAGCAACGCTACCTCCGTGCACCTCCGTGCCCCACCGTGCCCCACGGCACTAATCATGAACATCAGTCTCAAATGGTTTATTACTGAACACACATTAGACTTAATCGGGTTCGAACTTGTGTAGAGAGTATGGAGCCAACTAAGCTTACCTGAGATGACTTGTCCTGTCAACAAGTGGATTATTTGAATCCCAAAAAAGCAGGCAAATGTGTCTCATCAAACGCTCTGAAATATAGATACTAGATGGATACTGTCTTTAATTTATCAAATCAGCAAAAAGTGTAAAAGGTTGATTTGCATATGTACATTTTTATATTTATTAAGAACACACAACAAAAATGCATTGTATTTTAATTTTCTCACACAAAGAGGCTCTGCTTTAGCCAAGTCCTAACCTTAATGTTCAACTGTTCAGTGTGTGTGTTTAGATTTCAGCTGTGGGAGTCGGGTGTGGCGTGTGTAAACTGTAGGCCTCCTCAAGTTCCTCCATCTTGAAGTGAAATCCCCTCACAAATCAGTCAAGATTAATCTGTTTACACCATAATCCTCTGCCTCCTCCCTCTTCTCTTCCCATTCATCAAAAGTGTTTTGTTTTTTGTTGTTTTTGTTGTTGTTTTGTTTTGTTTTAATTTGCTACTTCCTCATTACGGCTGCGCTTCAGCACGTCATCTCAAACCCGATCATTATCAGTGGCGCCCTGCTTGCCTATCTCCAACAGACCACCCCGGAGCTGCTGCAGGACAACAGGAATGCTGTCCTGCGCTGACATGGAAGAGGAGGATTTTTCCAAGTAAAGGGTGGAGAAAGGAGGTGGAGGCCATTTTAGGGACAATATGGCCTTCTTGAATAGGAGTGAAGTGGTAGCATTAACAAGGTGGTTGGTTTGGAAGGAATGTAATCAGTCGCTTGGGGGAAACAGAGGAGGAAAACAGATGGACAAGATGGGAAACGGAAATTTTATGCATGTGTGGGATCAGGTGAAGATTCAAGATTCAGCATAATATTTGTTTTTTGGTTTTGTCCAGTGCATCAAAATGGAGGCAACAGCAGGTGCTCCTACTTTTAATATCATTCAAACAAACAAAACTAGCATGTATTTGACTTAACTTGACAAGCTTTGCATAAGACAAATGGTCGGCGGTCTGCAGACTTTCACCCATACACACACACACACACACACACACACACACAAACAAGCACTAACTCTCTCCAGCTTTGAGTGGTTATGAATGGGGATTTTTGGTCCATGACCCGATTTTCAACCCAAATGGTTGGGTTTGTCAGTTTAGGCAGATTCACATATTACATTTCACATAATATTTTCATAAGCCTAAAGCCTATTTTACACCAAAAGCATTGTGGCCTGTGCACATCAAAATGTGGAGCTTTCATTTCTGTTCTCTCTTGCACTGGTTTAGTCAATACAGCATGCAAATATTTGGAAATTTTCTAGAAAACTATAGTCACATAAATTTTAAAAGAGGCCCAGAGCGGCGATAAGCTTGAGACTGAAATATCGCCCATGAGCTCTTTAGATTATGGACATACACTGCAAAATATAGTGTGAATCTTGTATTTTGTAGTGTTTTTTAGCTATTCATGACTGTCCCACTCAAAAATATTCTTATTTTTATTTTATTTACTCAGTGTCTGGTGTAAAGGCCACTTCGAATACCATGACAGCGTGTTAGACGTGGCACCGCTGTGGTCTGGTGTAAAATGGGCTTTAAATTGAATAAAGGCTAATTA
The DNA here is from genome assembly GCF_027358585.1 of Pangasianodon hypophthalmus. NCBI lineage: Eukaryota > Metazoa > Chordata > Actinopteri > Siluriformes > Pangasiidae > Pangasianodon > Pangasianodon hypophthalmus. The sequence continues at coordinate 3,478,356 of NC_069715.1, forward strand.
AGTGTTAATAATAATCTGACATTTTAAGAATTATTTGTAAATATGCCATAAATCAAGGTTATATGGGTAAAAGTACATTATTAAAAAAACATTTGGTAAAAGTCTGGTTAAAAGTGCTGGTTAGGCTGGTGTTTTGGAGTGAATTTCATTTAATTTGCATCCTCATTCTTTCAAGCTTTGGATCTCTGTTTCAATTAACTTCTCAGCTGGATGAAATGATCAGTCTCAGCTCGAGAGGGAGAGTACAACCAAAAATTACACATCTTAATTGGTTGTGAATTGAGATTGGTGGTCTTAGAACGCACAAAGTGATGCTCATCAGCAGCTGGTTAGTGCCACTGTGACCAAAGACACTGACGACAAAGTTCTGGGAGTCTGAGACATTTTTTATATTCAATCTCAGACTGTGAGCGTTGCTACGACGCTCGTCTAAAAGCCACCAATAGGAGGATGGCATGGGATGACTTGAAACTCACGGGACAGCTACAAAGAAACATGAAAAAAACATGCAAAAAAACATGCAAAACATGAAAAAAAAATGAACATGCTAATGGACAGAGAAAATATTTTTATTCCCTGAGCTCATTTTTACTCCATGATGCTGATTAAAGACATAAGCAGACCGTAGTCAGTTGCTTTAATCGCAGATCGTAGAATCTGACATGGACAAGACACATTATCACAGAATTCAGCCACTGTATATCAGGATCTGGTACTGTGTGACAAGTAATAATTTAAAAAGACTGCTGAAATCACCCAGCATAAGCCTGACATAACAGCTACTATTCAACCCTTCTCCTAGCACAGGGTTAAATCTACAGCTCTTACGGCAGTAATGTGTTTGTTAACGACAGGTTTTATTTAGTTTGGAAGCAGAGATATTGAAATGAAAGGAAGCCATTGTGTGAGGTTCCAACAGGGTGAGTTTGGAGCCAGAAGTGAGAGAGCAGCTGCCCAAAAAACAAGCGACTGGAGGCCTTGAGCTCGAACCGTCTCTGGCATTCTGTCGACGCAGGTACCGTGAGGAGAGCTGTGTGCACGGCTGCGCTAACAACATGACCGGGCTAGTTTGCTCAAGCTGTCTTACTGCTGACGTGGGATGAGCTTTGTCCTTTTTTTTCGCTGACCTCATTACCGCCTCCCCGGCCGAAGGGTCGAGCAGTTATTTATAAAGCCAGAACAGATGTAGCAAGTAGGCAGATTAACGAGAGTGGGGCGAAGAGCAGGAGGAGGAGGATGACGGTTCTGGTTTCTCATTATCCAGCACATCTCCCAAGTCTCTCCTCGGGGGAAGAAACTTGATGAATATTTTGGAAACACGATGAGGCAGTTGGCTGTCGAGTGGTTGAGTCATGGTCAGCACGTACTTTTTAGGGTTTGGCTTTGTGTTTGATGGCTGACTGGGCAAGTCGTCTGCTCCATCTCACACACTCCTGTGTGTGTGTGTGTGTGTGTGTGTGTGTGTGTGTGTGTGTGGGTGGGATCATTCTGTATCAGACTTTGTGCGCTAAATGCTTTATGTAATGATGAACGCTAACAGAAGCGAGTTACTGATGAACTCTGTGTTACTTAATGACTAGCTCTGAGTCTGCACCAATAATCAGGAACAAAACTAAAAATTAGCTGGATCCAGTATTCGTTATTAATTATGTTATCAATTTGTTTCCTAGTAACAGTCAAAGCATTAATTTAATATTCACATTTCCCCTGCTGTGACTCAGTGGTTAAGGCATTTCTGTAATACATTCCTACTGAGTCGTTTCCATGACTCGAGTCATTTAAGTTAAATGATTCATTCAGATTCGTTCAGTTGTAAGATTTGCTTAAATGTATCACTGCCTGTATGATACACTCCGCTACGGTCACACTAGCAGGCGATATACCTCTCTTGTGGCATGTAGTTCGTCTTCGGTGGGCGTGTAGCGACTGCTATGGTTGTCTATTGTGGGCGTGGCCTGTCCAGCTTTTTTTTTTTTTTTCATTCTGATGAGAAACAGTAGTAGCTGTATACAACATCTAATTAAAAAATCTAGTTAAAAAAAGAAACAAAAATCCAAATAATTGGTTGTTTGCTTTATATTTTACGTGCTCGGCTTCGTACCAGCTTTATTCTCAGATTAGTAAATCAAGCTACGTGTACTAGCCACATGCACTATCTAGGAACTACCGATCTCCGCTACTTCCTTTCAAGCTTTATTTCTCTTCATAATGTCTCTATACACATTTACTGAGAGGTCGTATATGATATGATAGGAAAAGATGAAACCACAGTTACAAGTTTTTCTTCCAAACAGTAAATGGAAGCTAATTGCAGACAAAAGTTGTGAGAGGGGAACTGAAGAAACGTCAGACCACACACATAACATACAGGATTGGTCCAAGGAATCATTCGAGGCAATCGTTTGGATTTTTTTTCGAAATCTCAACTCTGTGTTGCTCATGTACACAAATAAAACAAACTTTTGACTGATCACATCTGGACACCTCCAGCTCTGACCGAATCTCAGCCATGACTGAAATATTTCTCAAGAGACACAGATAAAGTTTCATCAAATTTTCATTTACATCAAATATTTACAATATATTTTTGTGGATCCATTTATATCTGTAAAGCTGCTTTGTGACAATGTCCATTGTTAAAAGCGCTATACAAATAAAATTGAATTGAATTGAATTGAAAGTTTGCTGTACGTGCTGTTGCGAATACACAATATATGACATACACAGTTTACAAATGTTCAAAAAACATGATGTAAAAAATGAATGACTGAATATTCGCTGATTCAAACACTGAGTGTGAGAAGAACGAATCTCAGGCTTGATTCACTGAATCAATTCGATTGGCACAACTGCTGGCAAACAAACAACTTAGATTTTTTTTTTTTTAACCAAGAAAATTATTCATGCTAAATTCTCTAGCTGTGTCTAAAATGAAGTTTAGCTACCATTACGTCACTGTTTGGCGCACAATCATCATCCTTAATTTGCTCATCATTATCAGCACCATGTAGGCCTGTCCTGCTTCCTCTTTTCCTTTTCCTCCAGTACATTTCCTCTTTCTCTTTTGACTTCCTGATAGGTAAGTAAACAAATTCACACAAGTCACGGACATTTCCTGAGATGTTACTAGTCATCGGCTATGATTTTCATTTCCATTGACGTAAAAGAAAAACTCCACCCAGAATGACTTGAATATTTATAATTATCCGCTATCATTCTGCAAGAGATTTGTTTTTTTATGATTGACTGTTTTGGTTTAAACTTCTTTCATGGACATATTTACTTGGACCATTTTCACTTCGCTTCATGATTTCCTACGTTACCCACAATGCAGTTCAACAACCTACTGATAGTGATGCAGTGGATTTTAGCCCTCGCTTCATCTTTACCTTAAGAGAGAGATGCAGCGGCGCTTTAGCTTTAGCGCTTTAGTGTATTTAGAGTATAATGAAAATACAGCACCAGCCAACAAATTAGCAACAGAATCATTAAACACATCATAAATATTTCAATATGAACAAAGTTAAAGTGTTTCAGGGTGGAGTTTTGGCTTTAAATGATCAGCTCTAGGGTTCAGTCTTGTCTTTTAAAGGATAGAGTATAATTTGAGAACTGTCTCCTTCATGAAACACCTCACAAGCTTCAAAAACACATTTCTGTAAACCCTCTGGCAGAAAGTTGTCTCAGCTCTCAGAATTTGGATGGATTGCGGTGGTTGGATCTCTTCTGATTCTGCTTCACTCCAATAATAAAGTGAAATTAAAACACATCCAGACATCTTTGGGGAATTCCAGATGGTTTGAATACATGATTAATGGCAGAGATCTGGAGCTGCACTTGAAGCCCATCTAGCATTGTTTTTTTTTTCTTTCTTTTTTTTAATACCCAGGGAGTGGAGGGTTGTTTTTGAGAATGACATCAGGGTGAAATCAGCACTCAGAGCTGCTTTATGAGTGCCAGGCCAGTGCTGAAGTTATGGCAGATAACTGTACTGTAGTTAGCGATCACGAATGGAGAACAGTTGTTTCACTATGTGTGTGTGTGTGTGTGTGTCTGTGTGAGAGAGAGAGGCTGAATGCATAGCTCTGAGCTTAAGGTAGCCAGACTGATTTTTTTTTTTTAATGGTACTAGGAGTTGAGCTGTTAGTGACAGCTTTGATGAGTGGCTTGTTGATGATAAATGTGCTGTCGTAACTTTAGAAAGCTGCATGTGAACACACTAGCCACGGCTGCGGAATGACTTCATGACCATGTCTAGACTGAGAGCCCTGATGCTTCTAGAGATAACATGGAGCAGTGATGTAACTTGCCACAATGTAGCCTGAGATACATTATTCCCTCCGTGTGTTTAAAACCTAGAACTTTGAAGATAAGCATGGGCGTGTGGGGGGCTAATACTTTTGAGTGAACTAAAGGCGAATAAAGGATAGAAATTGTCTGAAAGAAATCTTTCACAGCAATCAGGGTAAGATATATGTTCATATCCAACACCAGAATGGGGGGAAATGTGATCTCAGTGACTTTGAATGTCTGAGAAACTGCTGATCTTGTGGGATTTTTACAAACAACAGTCTCTAGTGTTTACATAGAATGGTGCGAAAAACAAAAAACATTCCGTTCTATGACCAGAAATGCCTTGTTGAGATGAGATGAGATGAGATGACAGAGGTCTGGAGAGAATGGACAGATTGGTTCAAGCTGACAGGAAGGCTACTCTAACTCAAAGAATCACTCTGTACAGCCGTGGTGAGCAGAAAAGCATCTCAAAACACGTTGAACCTTGAGGCAGATGGGCTGCGACAGCAGAAGACAGCATTGGGTTTCACTCCTGTCAGCATAGAACAGAAATCTGAGGCTACAGTGGTCTTTTTCTAATCTTCAACTGTTATACAAACCACTTGTCTACTGAAAAAAGAGTTTTAAAATAAAGGAAAAAAGAAAAAAACTGAAGTGTGTATAGGACGCATTCAAGTAGCTTTGCTGCTGTGCTCAGGTGGTGTTTCCTAATACTTGTGAAAATAAGAGTGAAGGTATTAAACTATAATCTTTTTAGCCTGTAATCTCTCTCCTTACTTTGTGTGTGTGTGTGTGTGTGTAATGGCTGAGCTGTGACTTTCTATCCCTGGAATAATGCCGCATTCCAGTGTTGTTCAGTATCCTGTTCCTCCTGTGTCTCCACCTCCACTTAGAGCTTCACGCTGAGCGGCACGTACACTCAGGACGGGCGCTCCAGTGCCACCCCACCCCCATCAGTGGGTACACACCGTATCCCAGCACCACCCTGCTCTCCCCGCTCAGGAAGTAAGGACCAAGGGACCAATCGTGCACCCTCAAATCCCGCCAGGACTAGTGAGCATGCTCAGACGGGGGACGGCTTCCTAGGGGAGGAAACGACTTCAACACAAACTTTTTCTTTTTGTGCTTTACATCTGCTTGAAAGCTGTGAATTGAAGTGTGGCTGGTGTATTTATTTTATTATATACATATATATATATATATATATATATATATATATAGTTTACATACAAATAGGGAGTTCAAAAAAGGGGAAAGATTTTGAATGTGCTGTTGGGACTTACTGGTGTATCAAAAGCAGTGTGTATTTGGATTTAGAGTTTTTTTTTTTTTACCTACTATCTTTATGTTAATTCAGATTAGGTTATACTCTGCTGAGTGAAGCTTCATTATAGAGTGTAATTATTACAAATAAAACCGCAGCTGTACGATCTATAGTCATGTCCATTAAACAAAAATGTCCTCTCCTTGATGCTCTCTGTAATATTCTTCAATTACATCATATAATATATAATATAAAATATACCTTTAATATATGTCATATGATCTCTATCGTTAGTGAAATATAATATCTGTACTATACCATACTATATATATATATATATATCTGTACTATACTATAATCCTTTAAATCGGCCATAGTGATAGACTTTTTCGGACATGTCATATCTGTGAACATTAAAATGTCTTTACTGTAATGCTGTAACGATTCTCTTCAATAATATAATATAGTTTTTTTTCATATATTCCTTTAAATCTCTTCCAAATTATTTTATACAGCTGTTCACTATTCAGCCATACGATGTGTATCATCAGTGACAGCATGTTTCAGACATGTCACTACCGTAACGCAAAAATGTCTCGTCAGTAATGTCTGATTCTCTTCAATAATACAACATACAGTATAACTTAAATACTATATAATATAGTCTTTTAAATCTATTTCAAGTTATATGATAGAACAGTTCACCATGCAGCCATAGGGTGTGTATCATTTGTGAAAGAATGTGTCGGACATGTCACGTCTGTAATGCTGGATTCTACAAATACTTTTTAAACTGTCCTTTTTGGTGTCCATTCAAGCCTGTTTCATATTAATGTTTTCTGGAAAGTTTTTAAATATTTGAAAATGACTCCAAGAAAAATGCAACATGATGTCATATCCGTAACGCTGACACACTGCTATGTAGCACGCTGCATTTAAATGAATATGCTGGGAACAAGCTTCTTCCATTTAGTCCATTCTTGTCTACGACACACACACACACACACACACACACACCTCTCAGACCGAGGAGCCAGCCAAAACTGGCGTGACCCTTTCGACAGTGAGATCATAAACACATTAAGTTTTAGGAGTGCTGGTTAAGTCATCGTTCTTATTGCCATTGCTTTTCACAGTAAGAGCTTCATGACTTTCAGTACACTGTGTTTAATTAGCTTTGATTTCACCTTGGATGTAGTTGAGTAAGGTTGCACTATGACTCATTTTTATTGCTTTTGTGATAATTTCTCTCCGTAAAGAGGCTTCAATCAGCAGGGTGTAACCCAATCTGAATTTATAGCTTATGTGATGAAGTTATTTCAGGTTGGTGAAGTTATTTCTCGCTGGATCAGCAAGACTTGGGTTGAAAGCACACTGCTTTAGTTTGGTGTCTCTGGTATAAAAGGAATATAAAATAAAGGAAACTAGGGGACTTAGTGGAGATCCATTCTGATTGGAGCAAATCCATGCAAATGTCAAACGTACCATAATTCATTTTATAAGTAAACAATTTTTTATGTTTTCATACGTTTTAAGAGTATTTTATATCTATATTTAACTCTTTCATGTACAGTGTCTGCACTTGTAGACCGTTAATTCAAGGCTGCATTCAGATATACAAACGAATATGAATATATAAATATTTTATATAAATATAAAAACAAAACCACTCCAGTGTCATATGCACCGTTATCCGGATTTTTCCCGAGTTTGATTTAACTGAATCGAAACCTGGAATGACGTCATTTTCAACTGAGCTACGAAGAGAGAAAAATCATACACACCTCCATGTTTATTTTTTATGTTAGCAACAAGCTAGCCAGCTAACGGTGATGAGTGATGTAGAGTTACCTCCTCAAAGAACTGTATAGTCAGTGTTATAGATTTAACAAGTGAATATGTCTTTATGTTGACTGATCTAAAGCAAATACTTGTATATACAGCAAAAAAATCATCCCAATCCAACATGGCTGACGGTGACAGACGCAGCACATGTCTCTGGAATTCCTGTCTAAAGTTTCTGTAACAAACATGATTAGCTTTTTTCTTTCTCTTTTTTTTTTTTTTTTTAAAGAAGACATAACTTAAACTGCATAACTACTGTACTTGTTAAAAATATATTTACGAGGTGGTGCCAAATAAAAAAAAACCTTTTTTTTTATTTTATTTTGCCTTGTCACTGCCACAAAAGTTTCATTTTTCCACATAATCTCCCTTTCTTTCAATGCATATTCCAGCACTTATAACGAGTGTCCAGATTCTTCCAGAAAAAAATTCACTTCTAATTTATCCCATACTTTTAAAGTTTTCATTTGACTCACTTGTACATTTTCTATCATTTTAAAATACATTATATATATATATAATATAACATCAACGTTTAAAATAGTAGATTTTTAGAAGAATTCAACATTCATTTACATTTTTGATATACAAAGCCATCTAAAATTTTGGATATATTTTATTACAATTTAGGCACAAAAGGGTTCATTATGTGCATAAAGAATTACTGTAGCACTCAAATCTCTATTTGTAGCATAATTTTATCACATTTTTCCTTAAAAAAGAAACGAACAGTAAGTTTTAGAGCAGTGATTGACATGAGGCTGAACAAATGTCCTCTCTCTAATGCCTGATTTTCTTTGTGTTTGTGTGTGTTTCTTTCTTATTAAAGGTCTTTAAACTTAAGTGTTTGTTGCAAAAGTTGAAAATGTGTCGTCTAGTAAAAACTGCATGTTGTGTCTCATCTGTAACGCTGATAAACCGTTTCTACTTTTGAGCACGGGAGTGCGTTCTCTCTTAAAGAACACATGAACGGATATTCGAATATATCTCTGACATTAACCCCGTGCAGGCATTGAGACAGTTTCCGGATCAATATGAAATTAAATGTCATGTCGGCTTGCTTCTCTTCAGCTTTCCACTCCAGTTGACCCTTTGCCCTTGTGACGAGACTAATCCCGCAAATCTGAACTCAGACTGAAATCCTCGAAAACGCAAATACAGAAAGAAAAGACGACAGACAACTCAGAACCAAAGAGAGAGATAGAGAAGGAGAGAGCAAATGATGTGACACATGCAGCATTACTGAGTATATTGGTGGAAGATGCAAACTGCAGGAGATGAACAGAATGACAGAGAGAGAGAGAGACACAAAAAGGAACAGGAATATCACGGTTAAAAATCCCAAGCTTGACCTTACACGTTGAACTGACCCTGACCCTAAAAGCCACGTCATCCTCCTTGCGGGGCAAGGAGCAAAGGTCACACACAGTAGGTTCCCTCTTGGGTCAAGCAGAGTTCACCTGCAGCTCTGAGGTCCTTATTTGGCCGCCGCCCTCGTTCCATGTCTCTCTTCTAGGCTTATGGCGGAGATTTGAAAAGATGGAAAAAGCGGCCTGGAATGTTCATTGGTTGCAGCTGGGCAGCGTTGAAACAATATGGAGACGGGCTGAACAGGAAGTATGGGGGATTCAGTCCGGCATGGCCTGGATCTCAAGAAACACGCCCTCAGTGCAGATTCTCGTGATTCCACCAGTTTAAGCCGTGACCCGGAACATCACATTTATGCAACTACTTAACAAAGAGCTCATCTATTTCTAAAACTAAAAAAACCATGCACCATCCAGCAGTGTGGTGACTGTGAATCATTCATACGACCACGCTTTACACATCACGTCAGCCATCATGTTTTTGGCAACCCGGGCATGTGGGAGCTCAGCTCAGCTCACACACACACACACACACACACACACACACACACACACACACACACACACACTTTTTTTAACCTTTTCACACTCACATGTGATTGAACCAGAACAGGATCTAAGGGGGCTGAAAATAAAATTTCATTTTCCAGGAAACATCTAATCAGTGACTCATCACGTCAGGCTTCTGTTTGCAGTTCAGTCCTGATCGATGGTCTTCCTCATGAGGATGACTTCACAATCCTCCCCCCTCCCACACACACACACACACACACACACACACACACACACAAGCACACACTCTTGCTTGGCCCAGCCGTTCCGTCCCCCAGGGCTCCTAAACGAGAGCGGCTGTGTGCCAGCAATTATTCCACAAGGGCAGTGAGGCAGACAAACAGCCTGCTCCCAGATCCAGAGCCGATCTAGCGTTCAAGGCCAGAGAAAGAGACATAATATTGGAATAGCAAAAGAATAAAGGAGTGTGAAAGGTAGAAGAATCGGGCAAACTTTTACATAAAGCAGCATTTTTGAGTAGACGTCAAATCGTGTCAGAAATCTTCTCGAAAGCGGGCTTTTGCCCTATCCTTGAGTGAGGAGACAACTTGTCTTTCAGGCTCACACAAAGACACTAGAGAAAGAAAGGAAGAGAAAGAAAAGGAGGGATGTCAGGCATACCACAGAGAGAACAGGGGAGAAGATGAAGTCTCCTGGGCTCACAGGGTGGGGTGTGTGTGTGTGTGTGTTCCCCCCGCTGCAGCATTCTCTCTCTGCCCTACCTCTGGGATTAATTAACCACGGAGATCAGGAACGCAGAAGCCCACGGTGCGAGCGGAGAAAGTAAAAAGAGAGAGAGAGAGAGAGAAAGAGAGACCAAACAGGGTTCCTTCTTTCTCTCTCAAACAGCAATGCACGAGTGTGTTGAAGTAGTTCTCCCAGTAAAAGTCAGAGATGGAGCGAGGAACAGACGGACTGGCTCGGATCAGATCGCATTTCACAGCTCCATTAGAGGCTGCTCGGGTCGCACGCTTACTACCGTTGTGCCTCAGACTCTGTTTACACACACACACACACACACACACACACAGAGGCACACGTGACGTTAACGAAGGCCGTTTTCAGAGCAACAGGAAGATCATAAACATTCCAACTGTGTAGCAGACGGACGATGGGGGAAGTGTAGGAACATGTCTGAAGTGGAGTGAGCTGCCTCAGGTCACGTCACTGAGAAAAAATACTGCTGTTAGACACACACACACACACACACACACACACGCATATAAAAGTTTTATAAGTTTGCATCCGACTTTTTGAACCGTTTGCCTTTATAACTGCCTCCAACCTCTTGTATCATCTAAGCAGCTTTTAGATACACCCATTGTTCCTGATACTCCAAATACACACACATACACACACATACACACACATATGATATATAAAATATTCCTCAGAAATATTCCCAAATATTCCTGAGTTCCATTCAAAAAATGTTTGCATTATATTTTAGATATTGTTGATGAACAACTCGCATTTCTTTTGATATAACTAATATTTTTTAAAAAAATGTTCAGGCATTTAGTATAAAATACTACGTATATTGTATTCTTATGAATGAATGAATAAATATATAAATAAATAAATAAATAAATAAACATCAAATGGGATATTCAGTCCACTCAGACGTCATTCATTCTAATATTCTATTAATTGTTAAAAATATATATATATTTGTCTGTAAATTAAAATATTTAATTAATTTTATTTTTAAAAATCTGCCCATTATGCCTGATATATTTGTTAGAGAGTTCTCATCAAAATTATTTTAGTTGATTAATTATTTTGTCTTTAAGAAATTAATTTGATCCTGTAACAAATGGAAAATATTTTTTTAACTGGAAACGTTTACATTTAAAAAGACTCTTTTATTTTTTTATTATTATTTCATTTATTATGGACTGTTATATTGTTGCATTGTTGTTCGATTAAAATCATATTTCTTTTATCTTCAACATTTTGGATTTAATTATTTTTATGACAAAAAAAAAGAAATTATATAAATTAATATATTAGGTTCCATTATATATATAAGATGTATAACAGACCTGTATGTTGTTCATAAATAATACGAAATACATTGTAAATGTAGTCACAACCTCTAGATTGATCTTTATCTTGTAAGAATTTAATTTAAAATACAATTCAAATTTGCTTTCCATTTACAAATTTCTTACAATCTTTTTATGAAAATAATTTTTTAAATTAAATACTTTATTTAGATTTTTGTAATAAATATCTATATTATTAATTTTAGCATTAAATACTGCTGTTATTATGTATGATTTTAACATGGAAACCCTTTCAATATACACTATATGTATATACTGTATGTGTGTGTGTGTGTGTGTATGTAAAATATAAATACATTATATAATACACACTGCCAGTCAAAAGTTAACACTGTGTTAACATTTTTTTAAACTCTTTTTAACAGGAAGTTAAATTTAAGTCATGTTAATACAGAATTAGAAAATCAGAGTGATAAGTTGGTGTGTAAGTGAACTGAGAAGTTTGTGACTTTTTTAATTTATTTGGAAAAAAAAATTGGAACTGAACCTGGAAATGTCCGATCTAGAGCACTCTAATCAGACACTTGTAACACATAAACATATGCTTATGTTACAATCGATCCTCACGCTGTGTAATATCAACAGTACGACACATCTCTGCTGACAGTAACTTCCAGTCGTACAGGAAGTGCACTCACCTGAGGGGCTTTATGGATTTTTCCCCTTATTTAATCATCACTAATTTGCAAACTATAATAAAAAATTTAAAAAGACACTATGTGCTCAAAAACTTTTGACTTTATAAGAAAGAACTAACTGCAGTATTCTTCAGTAATAAATGTAAAGCTAGTAAAAGTACACAGATTTTAAAGCTTCAGGAAACTCTGTTTATATATAAAATGATGTAGAACGACTAGAGCGATTAATACACAAGCAACCAAGCGCACCTTCACTTTCACTCTTTATTTGTTACATTAACTAACATAAATAATTTTTTATGAACAAAAGGCACACAGTTCAATTATAAACAAGAAAAGCATATGTACAACAAATTAAGTACGGAAAATGGATGGCAGCGATGAGGGAGGGGCATGAGTCTTTCCAAAAAAAAAAGTCAATGCTTCGATGACGGCGTCAAGTCCGAGCGACCGAAAGTGGGGTCAGACTCGTGTACGGACACACGACGCTGCAGGATGGAAGCCTGGAAGTCAGTTCCTCAAACATGCACACGCTGCCGACTAAGCGGTCCGTACCGTCCATGACTTCCAACAAAAACAAGAATAACGGTCCTCCCAAGCACACAACGTTTGCTCAGATGGCGACGGTGTTGGCCACCTCCTCGTACTGGATTATAAAATACGGATAGCTCTGGTCGTCATTGAAGATGACGAAGATCTGCGGGTCTACACAGTTGTCCACGCACGAGTCGAAGAGGTCTCCGGCGGGCTGGCGAGGACACAGCGGGGGCGGCCGCCGCATGCCCGGGTTTCCCACCGTGAACTTTCCCGTCAGCACTTTGGCTAGGAACATGTAGTGCAGGCCGCGCGGCGAGCGGCGTGCAAAGCTGTGCGAATACGCCGCCCGACGTGCGAAGTAGCTACCCTGGCCGAACATGGTGGCGTGCTTTCCGCACACGCGGGGGTCGAAGTTGTGCTTGCAGATGCCCTCCACCACGTCCTGCGAGGTGCCGTGGAACAGGTGACGCTCGTTCAGCAGGCGCTCCGCCTCCGACATGCGCCGCGACATGTACTCCTTCTTCCTGTGAGCACAGAGAGAGAGAGAGAGAGAGAGAGAGAGAGAGAGAGAGAGAGAGAGAAAAGACGCTAGTTAGCCACACGATGCTTCACTAACTGGAATGTGACAGAACCGGGACGGTATGCAAATAATCAGAGCCTGAAGACAATATGCAAACTAAACCCATACGCTCCTGAAACAGATATTACGTCTTCGGGACAGAGGAGTTTACGCTTTGCAGCGTCTCAATAACAAGACAAGCTGTGTTTTTTTTTTTTTGTTTTTTTTTTTGTCTTTCATCTTTTTTGTTTATAGCTGCTATAATGTAAGTGAGAACCTATTTCTTGGCTGTTCCACATCATTAAATGTGACAATAAATGGATAAAAAGTATGACATCGTTCTTTATTAAATAATAAATTGCTGTTATAAGAGACATTGTGGCAGTAACAGTAACTCAATAACTGATTAGTTTCCTATAACATTTTATTGTTTACATGAAATAGTGGTTGAAATGTGTACCAGTATAACTACAAAGCTAACTAACAACATCGCTTGTGGCCATAACTGTGACAAAGAACCTCGAGGTGCGCCAAACAACAGAAACAAAAGGCCAACTCTGATTAATAAAAATACATTCCTTCATTATTCCTACTGACTAGAGCTCACAGTCTAGTCCTCGTTTTCTATTGGCTCACACGACTGAGGTTCACAAATTGCCAGGTCAAAGTTCACCTCGGTAAAGTCAGCACAGAAAGCCAAAGTAACCGCTAACAGATGCAAATGTGCGTCTTTCACGTCTCGCATCCTTTCAGGCGTCTCCTGAGTCAAAAATCCTACCAAAGATGCTACGGCTGAACTGTCGATGTTTATAACACCTCTTTCTCACCATCTCTACATTAGCGTGTCTAGTTGTAACAATGTTTCCTGGTACAAAAGTTTCACAAAATATCAACATCATGATCACATGAGAGAGTTTTTTGTCTTATTGCTCAGGCTTAGCTTAAAGTCTGCACACCACAGCCGTTAATTTCATGCAGCTTCACTCGAAAACAGGGTGGAGAATTCATTAATAGACCACGAGGATTGGATCAGAGATTACTCCATATCCCTAAAAATAAGCAGCACTCACGACAGCACCCACACCCGAGCAAACACCACCAATAAGAGGGTTTTATTACGCCTGTATGGGGCTCTATTGTTGCTTACGGAGTGTGTGTGTGTGTGTGTGTGTGTGTGTGTGTGTGTGTGTGTGGTTACATGAAGCACGCTGCCATGACACCGCCTGACCTCTGCCGACCCTGCAGCTACACACCAGTCCCAGTTAGTCACGGCACAGAGCAGTCTTTCTCACACACACACACACACACACACACACACACACACACTCACACGCTCACATGCTCACACTCTCACACTCACATGCTCACACTCACACTGAACATATTACATCTCTCTCAATTTCTATTCCCTTTAACTCTCTTCATCACTTAAGTCAGAGATGGACATGAAAGAGGAAAAAAGTGGGAAAAAAGAGAGAAAAGAGGGAAAGAAAAATCCCTTCCTCAGCAACACTCTTTAGGGCCTTTCGCATCGCTTTAGTTCCAGAACTAAAGTACTGGGTGATTTTGCGCAAACTATTTCCCAGTACCGTTTAAAGGGTTGCATTTGCACCGACAGCGGGCACTAGGAAGTGACGTAAGCCGGTCGACAGCGACGTCATTTGTGCGCGGCGTTCAACAACGGAAACAAAGAACAACGACGTAAACAACCGGAGGATGGAGGACGCTGTGATCGGAGCTGTGTTTCTGTTGTGTCTCGCATCCATCTATCGCTGTTCTCCATACTTGTGAAATAAGTCGACACTACAGTATGTTTACACGGCGTTTTAAATCATGGCGGGTGAGGGAGTTTTCGTACGTGTTTGGCCAATCAACGTCTACTTCCGTCACGGATAGTACCAGTCGTGCTGGTTAGACCCTGCTCCGGAGTAGGAGCTAATTTGGTTCTCGAAAAAGGCAGTCGGTACTAAAATCACACCCAGTTCCGGATGTGCGAAAACGCCAAAAAGTGGGTAGTTCCACAATTAGTTCAGGTACTATGAAAAGGTTCCCGCAGTGCAAAAGGCCCTATTGTTGATGTACCGAAAAACGGTGACAAACAGACAGAAAAAAGGAGTGGAAAAAGAAAAAATTGAGAAAAGGGAAACAGAAAAAGAAAGAGACAGAAAGGGAGAAAAAAGCAAAAAGTTTAAAAAGAAAGAGAAAGCCATAAAAAAAGAGTATGAACATGAGAAAAGTGAGAGAACAGAAAAGAGGACAATATAGACAAAAGAAAAGAAAAGAAAAGAGAAAAGGGAAGAAAAATGGGAAAGTAGTGAAAAACAGAAAAATGAAAAAATGAAAAAAGATAAATAGAAAAGAGTGAATGAAAGAGAAACCAAGAGAAAGAGAGAAAACATGGAGGAAAAGATTAAAAAAGAGAAAAGAGAACATGATGTAGAGATGATTTTAGTGATGTTCAGTACAAAAACTTCATCACCGTTGAAAAGTACCAAACCTGGAGCAGGAACTTTCAAAAGGTTCCTAGAACTATAATTAGCCCTGCTAGCTTTGGTGGAAAGGCACCTAAAGTTCCTGTGATCCTGTGGTAGAAAAAGTACCTATAGATTTAGAGGCTTGTTGTCTAAACACACACACATACACACAAACACCCACACACACACACACACATACACACACACACACATACAGGTGCTGCTACAACACACTAAATAGTGCTGATGATGACACTTTACACCATCAAACCCACAAGGACTACACACATGCACACACAACCTCAGGAGACGTCATGCATCTAAACTTGCAGCATGATCGCGCTGACACACACAAACACACAGACAAACACACACACACACACACACACGATCCAGCACCAGCTCACCTCTCTGTCACCTCTACTCCAGACCCGTGTTTCCATGACGATGGCATATTAAAGAACAACAACAGCTTGGAACCTGGGGACCCTGATATCACGTTCCTCCCACACACTCATATACACACACTCATATGCACACACACACACACACACACACACACACACACAACACAGCAGTATGACTCCTAGCACCTCTTCCTCCCCCTCAAACTTCCTCTGAGCATGTTCCACATTTCACATGCGCTTCTGAACTAACATCTCTCTCACACACTCACATACCCACACGCACACGCGCGCACACACCTGTTTCCGTCCTACAAATACAATGCGAGGGCCGTTACCGTGGTTTATACCAGAGTACAAAACCAACATCAGAGTCATCTCACAACAGCAGCGATGACTGCACAGGAAGTAGCGGAGATTAAAGATGCTTGGTGGAACCGCTAGCGCTGTGCGCACCTACACACATGCTAATGCTAGTTGTTTTAGGAGGTACTGTTGACTTTGAGGAGTTGGAGTTTTTCACAAATTAGACAGAATCTTAAAGTGAGAAGTTCAACCTCTGAAGAGTGAACACTAATGCTGCAGACTAGCATAAAGGCACATAAGCATAAATTATATTACTATTATTATTATTATTATTATTACTATTATTAACAAGAGTCTTTCTCCATTACCTCTTATATTTCTCCCAGAGAAACGGATTCTGGACGCGGAGGATCTTCAGGATGCGGAATTTGGTCTCGGACACTGTTTTGTGGAAGAGGTTGTAGACGGTGCGGTAGCTGCGGTCCTCACGTGACACCGGCACCTGCATAAAGTCCTGGTCAGGGTTCATGGGAACCCACGTCTCGGGGAAAAGCCGGGGTCCTGAGGAGGATGTGGGTGAGAGAGGCTGCGGCCCGACGACTTCAAGAGCACAGAGACCTCCAAGAGTCCTGCAAAAATCAGAAAAGAATACAATTTACCAGATTGTTCAGCTCTCATCAATGCTTCAATTCATGAGCTTTACTTTACTACATTTTTAAAGTTCATGTCATATAATTTGCTTCAAAGAAAGTTAAAGTTACACACAAACGTGTCATTTTAACCATCTATGTAAGATAATAAATTGTAGCATTTACTTAAACAGGCTTTGTAACATCTTTACACCATAATCCTGTTTTCATCCTGCCATCTCAAATAACTAGCCGGCTAGCTAAACTTTAGCACACTAGCCCATATTTCTCACACATACATGAGTGGGATTTCAGTATTAGCAAAAAAAAACTACAGAAAAAACAAAAGCAATTTATTTACCAGTAGGCAAAAAAATATACCAAAGCAGTCGATATTTTGTTTTTGGTTATCACTAATATTAGCCATGTTAGCTAGCTTCTGTGTTATGTACTTCTGAACTAGCACACCTTTGTCCCAGATGCACATAAGTGAGATTTCAGTATCACTTTCAGGTCCTCAGTGATTTATTTAACATCTGCCTGTCAAAATGTAATGTTAACAAAACAACCACAGCATTGTTTATCACTAACATTAGCCATGTTAGCTAGCTGGCTAGTTATCTGCTAAAACTAGCTTGTATTTCTCACAGATAGACATGAATGGAATTCAGCATCAGGATTGTTATTGTTATTAATCCTGGTAATTAAATGTTATTTACCAGGATCTAATGTTTCCATGACAATCATGATTTTATCACTGTTATTAGCCATGTTAGCTAATCAGCTAGTTAACTGCTAGCTCACATTTGAACAGATAACCAGGAAAGGTGTTTATTTAACAGCAGCCAAACTAGTTATCTGCTAGTAAACTAGCTCACAGATATCAGTATTAGCAAATAAAACTAAAAATAGCAATTTAATTACTATTTGTTTCTCAGTAATTGATTTAACAACAATGATTTTGTCACTAGCATTAGCTATGTTAGCTGCCTGGCTAGTTCTCTGCCAGTAGACTAGTGTGTACAGTATTTGTCACAGATTGACTTGAGTATGAATTCAATATTAGCATATAATACTCAAAAGTTAGCAATTTATTTACTGGTGGGCAAACCTGCCAAAATCTGATGTTACTATAACAACCATGATTTTATTACTAACATTAGCCATGTTAGCTAGTCGGCTAGCAAACTAGCTCACATTTCTCACACACAGACATGATTGGGATTTCAGTATTAGCAATAAATATTTAAAAAAATAATGGCACTTTTTTTTTTAACAGCAAGTAAACAACTGACGATATACAACATATAGTACAACAACCATGACTTTGTTTAGCACTAACATTAGCTACTTAGCTAGTTGTTTAGCTAACTGTTAGAAATTTGCCACTTATTACAGTAAGAAAACTATATGCTAACTAACATGATTTTGAATTCTGTATCACTAACTTTTGTCAAGGTAGCTAGCTATCTTAGTGTCATCTTATATGCTAATAATTACCACACAATTACCACACAAGACTCTCACACATAACACATTCTGAATTTGTTTTTTAACAGACAAACAGGGATGTAACATCTTAATTTAAAGTGTGTAAACAAGGCTAAAGTGCGGTGGTAATAAATTTGCCTGATTGTATATCATTAGAAGGAGTTTAAAGATCATTTCAATGCCACGTTTTAACTTCACTTATAATGGGAGTGTGTTTAACAGAGCGGAGACGTGACCTGCAAGTTGGAACAACTTCCGTATTGAACCGGTATACCAGTCCATACAGGCATGACGAGGCACAGCAGCGGAGTTAGCCTGACATTTTACAGAAAGGGTGTGTTTCAATTTTCTGTTAATTTTCGCTCACGCGTAGACATGACGAGTACACACTGCGCTAATCTGAGTGACAAAAAAAAGTCTAAACGTCTCCAATTTTGTGTCTGGAATCTGAGATGGCGTCGGAGAGCACAGGTGTTTGTAGGATTGGGGTCATGATCGTTTGTGCTCTCTCTCTCTCTCTGTCTCTCTCTGACTTGAGTGAGTGTGTGTGTGTGTCTGTGTTTGTACATTCCAGCCAGGTAGACTTGATTGCTTCAGTCAGCATGACTGCCTACTGAATCATCCTCAACCTTTGTCCTACCCCATTCTGTGTGTGTGTGTGTGTGTGTCATGTTCACAGCCACACCTAAAATCACTTGGTATTTTTTTCGATATGTTTCTGAGAAGGATGAGGAAATGAAGTTATTAATGCACACAAATAAAGAACAGGGGGGAAAGGTAGAATACAGAAAAGTGTGTGTGTGTGAAGTTTAAATGATCTGTCTATATGTGAAGTCTTATGAGTGTGTGTTTGTGTGTGTGACGTGAGGCTGATGCCTCTTGCTGAGCAATAACACACGGACAAGCTGGTTTCCACCCCAGGCTCTCAGCACACCGTGTTCCAGCCACACTGTGCTCTTCCTGCCGTGAAGCTGCTCACATACCGTGCTGTTCTGACCACCGAAGCCTTGCGGTGGGAACATACACCTAGCCACAACCCGAACACACTTGCAGCGTTTCAATAATAAAAAAAAAAAGTACCTGAGGTTGTCAAGTTCTACTTTACGTCCCCATGAAACAGTTTTTGATCTGTGACCTGATTCCTTACGCTGATGTGAAATGTTTGACTGATTTACAACGTTCGAATCTAAACAAACTTTACACTAGCTTAACAAACTAGCTAAATAAAGAACAGTAAAAAGTTTAACAAGAGCCTTTTTTTCTGCTCTGGAGGATTTCTCACCCACGCCTGTCCACTTTAACCAGGACTGTTTTCAGAGTTACACGTTTGCGCCGAAATCAAGTGTCGGCGATGACGGAGAGCCGCAGTGTCGTCACGGCGAGACAGCTAAACATGTCTGAGTGGTAGATAAAATGAGATTAATAACTGTTACTGATGAAGACGGTGTATAAATATCAGTTGAAGGAAGTGATGTTCCAGCACTGGCAAAACATACCCGCCAACTCGCACAAACTCCACCTTCTTCCAAATGAATAAAACTCCAAACATTTTTTCTCAACCAAGTGATGATTGGAAAAGGGAATAGTGTGAAGGACGATGCAGCCAAATATGCATCGACAACCATGTTTCCTGCTGCTGCAGAGCAAGACACGCCCCAAGACATGGGGGCGGGACATATCCGTTCTGTAGAGAATTTAATTGGATGAACACAAGACTAGAGCAGGATCAAAACATTTCTTGTTTTCCTAGACGTGACAAACTATAAAATTAAAATCTCTAAAACTATTTTTGAATCTTTTTCGCACTGGTGTCCGTAACAGTAAGGGACAAATACAAAAGCTCTGAAACACCAATTCTGTTTACAGAGCCACTTTAAGAGACGTAACATGGAGTTCTGCAATTAACCGTAAAGCTGAGCCTTCTCTTCTCTTCTTTTCTTTTCTCTTCTCTTCTCATTCTTTGAGGACAAATAAAGTAAATCTGAATTGAACTCACACTGAGGCAGACACTGCAGTTCAGGAAAAAAAAAAAAAAAAAAAGAAGCGTCTGGCACAAAAAAACCACCCTGCTTCCCAAACGGTCACGTTCCTCTCTCATTCACCCAGCTCCAATGGTCTGGAACCAATTTACGCTTTTCTCCTCTCTCTCCCCAATTCTTCTTTTCACATCTGCTGCTCTCCATCTGTTCCCCTGGAGTGTGTCTCCGGCCGAGCGAGCCAGCGGGGCAGACAGGCCGTTAACGCAGGTACACGAGGCATCGTTTAAGCTGCCGTGGAGCGGCGATGCTCCGTTTGGTCAGAATGTTCTGGAAGTACGGAGTGTACTCGGGTGGAGTCGTCAATCAGAGAGGAACGATCGAACGATCACACGGACAGGGAGGAGGAAAGCAGAGGCGTCTGGCAAGCAGCAGACATCATGTTTTATCAGTTACACGCAGAGGGGAAACGGCGCAAACGCAGCTGCCGTGCCTTCACCACTGAGGCGGCTTGGGTTTCAAAGTAAAATCAGGAGTTTGTTTATAATCAAGCATCCGATGAAGGGATGTTGTAGCGGGGAACTCAGAACAAAGGGTTCCATGCTTTCACTAATAGAGAGCATTTATTTCTCTTCAGTTTCCGTTCCTGTGGAGGATGTTAGAGCCAAACGAATCCAGGACAATGCCGTGGAGATTATCTTTTACTGTCACATGCAGATATACAGTATATATACCTTTATGATCAGGTAGCAGGTACAAGAAAGAAGTGTTCAAGTGTTCAAGCTGAAAATAATAAAATATAATTACTGTAGCACTGAGATATAAAATACTTCTAAAAAAAAAAAACGCCAAAGGTCTCAGGGTTTTAATGTTTGTTTTAGAGAAAAGTGATCATTTTTTTTCTTTCACACTCATTTCTCTCATTTCATCATGAGCAAACATCAACTTAATTTTATATATAATTAATAATTAATAAACGCAGTGTGAATCTTAACACTAGTATTATTCTGGATTTATTATCTGATTCGTGAGACTGAGCGAATTCTTAATTTAGATGTGATTCTGCCTCGTCTTTCTTTACAGTCTATTCTACGGAAATTCTACGGTCTATTCTACAGAAAAATAACGCTTTCGTTTCTCATTACTAACATCACACTTAATCGCCACATTTGAAATTTTGCATGGTTGAAACAGACAGGAAGTGCTGTTAGATATCACACACACACACACACACACACACACCACACAATATCACGAGTTGACAAAAATATAAGACACCTGATATGTATCACAACAAGAGAACCGAAACATTTACCATATCTGAGAAATTTGCATTTTGACATAATTTATAACAATATCGATATGATATCGTAGTGTTGCATTAAAAAGCGTGAAAAACTTGAGTTCAATTGGTTTTTCACTTATCTACAAAAAATAATTTATTTAACAGTGAAATGTATGTAAAAAAGATTTCACTAAACAATTTTTAGATTTCCAATCAAAGTTTGTAATATATTATATTGTATATTGCCCATCCCAATGAACGTATCACAATATAATATAACTGCAGTGTTAAAAAAAAAGTGTGAAAAAAAAAATAAATAAACACTGAAATGGAGCATTTTAAAAATCTAGCATACAACCAGTTACTTCCAATCAGAGTTTGTAATTGTTATAAAAATACCAATGATAGTTACGATATTGAATTTTATTTATTTGTACACTGCTTTTAACAATAGACATTGTCACAAAGCAGCTTTACGAAAATATATAAATTCTGGATATAAATTTTAAATTTATAAGTTTATCCCAAATGAGCGAGCCAGAGGCGACGGTGGCAAGAAAAAAACTCCCTGAGACAATATGAAGAAGAAACCTTGAGAGGAACCAGACTCAAAACACCGGATAGTGCGATTATGAATAAATCTCTTCTATAACTGTGTACTATATGGTCAAAAGGTGCGACTGTGTAACCAGAAATTCATTATAGTTTTAACATGGAGTCTACTTTGTCGAAGTTTCAACTGTTCTATTATATGATCATATTGCCCCGCCCTAGAACTGACTACCTGACAATGCCATGAGCACTACCACGGCTTAAAACGTTCTTGGATGCGGAGATGTCACCCTGTTTGATCCAAAAGTCTATCAGACTCTGCAGATTGTGGTGCAGTTACAGGCAGGTGGTGTGTGAGGACATTACGAGGACGTGGATACTCACTGCAGGTAGGGTGAGAGTCTAATGGAGGACATGAAGTGTGGTCGTTTTTTGATCTGGCGGCGGAAACCGAAGACGGCGTTCTGCTGGAAGCCCTCGCGGATATTCAGGATGTACTGGTTCTGGAGTGTGATGAAGCGCACCTCCTTCAGCCCCCGCTCAGTCGCTTCCTCTATCAAACGCACCACAGGCTGCAGGGAAACAGGGACAAAAACAAATGAGAGTGATTAAGACACACTGAGAGAGAGAGAGAGAGAGAGAGAGAGAGAGAGATAAGAGTGTAAGCCCAGGCGAATATGAGAAACGAGAGTAAGAGAAACAGCCCCAAAGTAAACGAGAGCGAGAACCCGGACACATTCGTCCCTTTCTCACGCTCCCACCGGCTTCATCTGGAGTGCGAGTCAGACTGCAGCCATCAGCCCAGATTTTGCGAAAGAAAATAAATAGCTTTACTTCGAAAAAAAGGAACACTTATGCAACGGATTGATTTCAGACGTCTGCGTGTGGGCAGAACACAATGTTTCCTCTGGTTATATGCGAGAGCCAGCACCCACCCACACACACACTCACACACTCACACACACACACCAAGTTCACACCAAACGATTCACAGACATTAAATTACACGGGCCGTCGAATAAATTAGGGCTGATTCAATATTTAAGATCGCCTCGCTGACCCACTCAGTATGTGTTTTGATAAATTACTACAAATAAATGTAATAATAAATAATAATGACATCACAATTCCATTAAATGTACTAGCAAAAATAATTGGTAAATAGTGTTATCTCACAGCATTGCTGAATTCAGGAATCTGACTGGCAGATTTATATTAATGCACTCATTCTAATACTTTATCGTTTCTATAGTAACAGTTCATATCTTTGACTTTGTGAAGCTTTCTGTATAGAGATGCTGATTTAACATTTTTGGAAGGAGTCTCCAGTGTCAGGACTTTGTAAGAGTCAGCGATAAAGGTGTAACTTTCAGACACGGATTTCTCAGTAACAGGACTTTTTCTGCAAAGTCGTGTTTTTTTGGCTTATTAACTTCAAGAGAGAGAAAAGAGAGACTGGTTAATGAAAGACTGTTTATAGCTGCTATAACATGAGAAGTGAAAACAGGAACTAAACTAAGTGAATTAAATGTAACTATAAATGGATAAAAAGCGTGACATTCTTTAATTGAAAAAATGTACGGGAGATTGTTCTGGTACAAGAGGAATAAAACACTTCAGGACATGGTGTTATAGGAAAATAATCAACTTGGTGGAAACAGTACCTCCTCTTCATGAACTGATTATTTTCCTATAACAGCACAACCCATGGGTTTTACTGTATACCTTACATAATAACCTGAACTTTAGTGTGTACACTTTTATGATCATATTTTTAGTTCACATATAAGTTAACATTTAACTTAGCGTGTGTAGCTGTGGTGCCTCACCTCTGAGTACTCCCTCCAGCCGAAGTTATCTCTGCAGTAATATTTCCACACTGTGAGATAGCTGGGGGCGGGGTTTGTGTTGGAGGCGGGGCTTGTGCTGGGGGGCATGGCTCCAAAACTGGAGGGCGTGGACAACCGTCTGACGAGGTCAAACTCCATATCACACACTCTCATGGCACTGAAGTCCAGCATAAACACTCGACCCCTGTGTGTACAACAGGAAACATCATAGTTAGGTCATGCGTGCACAAACACACACACACACACACACACACACATCAATACAGCTGAGTTTGTCTATTAATTTCTGAAGCCCTATAACACAAAATACAATATTGCTCTTACTCTTAATAGAAAGAATATTCATAATTTATAGGATATATAAAAGTATATATTAATGGATACATTATGAGGTGCATTGTTACTCCACTTTGTTTTTTTTTTTAATTCAGTGTGTGTGCCAGCATTAGTCAAGCTCCAGAACCAGAGTGTGTGTGAAGTCACAGAGGGAGTCTTAACACGTATTAGTCCATATGCTATTTGCCACATAGTTAAACAAACCAACAAACAAACAAACAAAAAAGTTGGCTGAGGGATGCGTGGAGCTGAAAATGTAGAGTGCCTGTAAAATGGCAGAAATACAGCAACGGAAAAAAGTAAGCAAACCTTTACAGGGTGCGTGTAGAAATCAGAAAAAAAAATAATAAATCACCCAAACATAGAGAACAGGGAATCGACGCTAAATAAATGATTCAGTCTATTATTAAAATGTATGCTTTTTTTTTTAATTGGTCCAAATCTCCATAACACTTGGCATTTCTGCAGCACTACAGTCTGTCCTTTTGTTCAGTTTAGCAGCTTGCATCTGCAAAAAATCCCGCAATCAGTTGATTCAGTTCCTGCAGTCGAGTCGATTCAAAGTCGAATCACTTTCTCACTGCAATCGAACTGTGGATTAAACACTGCGCATGTGAAAGAGTCTGAGCCCGCTGCTTTCACACACACACACACACACACACACACACACAAGCTTTTCAGGTCAAGTTCTGGGCCGAACTGTCCGTTCTGTTCCACTGACAGCCTCATCGATCACACTCTCTATCAAACACCAAACTCATAGAGGACTACAGGTCAAGGGTTAAAATTCTGACCAGAACTACAAACTCAAAGCCAATCAACAGACAGGAACTTGTTCTCTCTCTCTCTCTTCCTTTCTCTCTCTCCCTTTCTCTCTCCCCCTCTCTCACACACACACACATTTAAACCATGGCCTGTTCTTCATTCATGTCTGAGTTCCGCAGTGAGTCAAAGTTTGGCCAGGACACAAACAAAGAAAAGAAAGGAAAGAAGAAAAGTCAAAAAAGGGAAAAAAAAAAACCCTGTGTGTTATTATCTATTAACTTAAATACCAGTTTCCTCCAATAGTTGACATTTTATTTTTTCATGACAGGCCTCCACACCTGCAGCACTCCTTGCTATATAATACACCAATCTGCAGTGCGTAGCAAACAATTCATATAAAAGTGGAAGAAAAAAAGTATTACAGTATTAAATAAAATAAGGTAAGACAAAGTTACACTGGGAGACTATCGCTAAGCTAGCTAGCACTGCAACAAAAAAAATTTAAAAAATTATCACTGTGGTGGCTAAACAAAACAAAAAAAAACTAAATAGCAAGGTAGATTGGAATTAGATGTTAAAATAAAGTGGTGAATAAAACTAGGTATAAAATAAGCCATTGTTCCTGCAACAGATGGAAAATGCGTTAGCTAAACATTACCACTTAAAATAGACAGCTAGCAAGTTTAGCACTGTAAATTTGAATGGGTTCCCACGGGTAATTTTATAAGTGTGCTCTGATGGCAGGGCGGTCACCTCAATCACCACAACGGGTTATACCTGACTCAAAAGACTCCTCATCTAACATGGAGGTAACCCGAATCTCACTCGGTCCTGTCAGAGCAAAACTAACTGGTTTAACTTTCATAATTACAGCATGTGGCAGAGAGACAGGACTCAACCCACAGCTCATTAATCATGTCAAACCGGGACCGAGAGAGAGAGAGAGAGAGAGAGAGAGAGAGAGAGAAAGAGAGAGAGAGAGAGAGAGAGAGTCAAAACATGGCCACCGTTGACAGGAAGGGCAGACTATAATGTTTAGCCCCTCACACAGATCAAGACACGAGTCAGACTAAACATTTTCAACATTCGCAACATCCAAACAAATACAACGGCGTAATTAAACAGAGATTCAGAGCATTGACCCGACCTCTCTCAAACTACAACAAGAACACAGACAGACGGAGAAAATATGCCGGCTGGGTCAGACGCTACAGCGGCCGCTTAACCTCCTCCACACTGCTCGCCTGCCCGAGTCACACAATCCGAGTCCCAAACAGAGGACAAGCAGAGCGTGTCTCTTCGCCAGCAAACACACAAACCAGCTACACAACTCTGAGCAAGTACACAGAAAAAGAAGGAAAAGAAAAAATATTGGCTGCAGCCATTCCTGCAAAATACATTCCTTCTATATCTATCTATCTATCTATCTATCTGTATGTCTATCTATCTATCTATCTATCTATCTGTATGTCTATCTATCCATCTATCTATCTATCTATCTATCTATCTATCTATCTATCTATATGTGTTTGCCAGTTTGTATGTCTGTCTGCAAATCTATGTCTGTCTGTCTGTCTGTCTGTCTGTCTGTCTGTCTGTCTGTCTGTCTATCTATCTATCTATCTATCTATCTATCTACATATTTATTTGCCAATCTGTATGTTGTGCTGCATGTCTGTCTGCCTCAATGTATATCTGTCTGCCTCTCTGTCTCTGTAACGTCTATTTGTTTATGTTTGTTTGTCTATTTGTTTTCAAACAATCAATCGATCAGTTGATCTATCTATCTATCTATCTGCAAAAATATTACCTCATGGTATCTGAAGACATTTTCACTACACACAACATGCATCACGATACTCATTCACTTAACAATTTATCATCCACAATCCAGCTACTGTCACGATTCTGAGAGGTGAGAAGAAACTGGAGAACATGTGGGAAACCCACAAGAACATGGGGAGAACATGCACAGAAACTCTACACACACATGCACACAGTAACCCGAGGAGAACAGTGAATAGGTGGCCATTTATAAACACAGTGTAATATATGCATGATGGTGCATACAGTACGAGGTACACAGGTATGAGTGTTTAAGCAGACTTGGACGAGATGCTTGGAGCAGAAGGACCACTGCGGTGCAGGCAGACGTGCCACTTGGAGCTGATTACAAGTCTGTAATAACTACACCAGCATGTCGTCTACTTCCACTTATTTACTGCCTCATTATTTCATTCAGAGTCGAGAGATCACACGCTGATGTCCATTCTGACTGTGCTGACTTTTTATTTCGGGGTTCGCAGACTGAAGTCTGAAAAGATCACGAAGAGGCATCTGGCAGAGAGTGAGACGGACTGATAACGGTGTGAAAATGCAACAAGGAGCCCACAGAAGAGGAAGTGAGACAGCACATTCATATGAGATTAAGAAAACGAGTGCTCATCTTTTTCTGTCTCAATCTCACTCTCTCTTGGTTTGACATGGTGCCAAGGGAGCAGCCGAAACTGATCCAGAAAAAAACAGCGCAAGCTAAAAAAAATACAAGTCAGTAAAAATTTGAACATACTGAAAGAGAGAGAGAGAGAGAAAGAGAGAGAGAGAGACAGACAGCGAGGGAGAGACAGAATCAGAGAGACAGACAAAGACACAGAGAGAGAAAGAGAGATAGACAGATACACAGAGACAGACAGCGAGAGACACAGACTGAGAGACAGAATCAGAGAGACAGACAAAGACACAGAGAGAGAGAAAAAGAGACAGAGAGAGAGAGAGAAGTATGTCATCTGACCTATTGAATAGAGCCAAAGACAAATATGCATACACAGCCTCTCTATCACACACACACACACACACACAACTCCCTTGCCAAACTAGACATGACGTTTAAGAAACAAATACACATTACACTCACACCCATCACACACACACACACAAATGCACACACACACACACGTGCACACACACACACACACACGCACACAAACCATGGATCAACACACAGAGAGACGTAGGACATCCTGTATCTCACAGCCTGTACTGGGGCACACACAAACACACACACACACACACCACCTGTCAGAGAAGCGCAGAACATAAAGCAGTGTTCACAGGAGCAAGGCCTCATCAGGAACTGGAACATGTCACTGAACCACAAACACACTGCGACAGTGATGATATTAAAGCAAGATGTATCGCTCAGGAGCATCTCTTAGGACGCTTACACACTCATACAAACCACATTCGCTCAATACTTGTGGTTAACACACACACACACACACACACACGTATACTGTGCATTAGGATAGTGGTGGAGTAATCACTAACCCTGAAAACAGAACAAGAGAAAAATAAAGAGAAAATAAACACTCCAGAGAACAAGTTAGCATTTTGTCATGATTGGCTAAATAAGAAAAACAACTAGCTACAAATGTAAAGATCTTGCTTCTGGTTAAAATATATATTATATAAAGCTATATATAAAAATATAAAATATATAAAGCTAGTCAAAAATTTGGGTTAAATTACCTGAGGCACAATTTTTAAGCTAGTTAACTTTGTTAGCTAGCTAGCACAGTATTAACATATTTTTCTTGCTAGCTTGTACTGTAGAGACATGTCTACAGTATAGATTTTTTTGACAGTAAACTATGTAAAAAGGCACAAAGGTGATAAATATTAATTAAATATACTGTCATGTGTTTTATATTTGAACAGTGGAGCATTTTCTTGGCTAGCGAATACATTTATGGTCTCTGCTAATGCTATCTAGCTAGTAAGAGGACGAAAATATTCTCATGGGCATCACAGTTCATTTAGCCTGCACACACACACACACACACACACACACACACAAAGTCAACCCCAGGTCATCAGAGAAGTGAAAGCCGAGAGCAGAGCGGCCGTTGGCTCTTCTGCCGCAGCAGCGTGTCCAGTTCTCTGAAATCGCACCGTCACTAGTTTGAGAGTGCGCACACAGCTGCTGACTCATGCCGACTCAGGAATGATTCTGCGTCCCAGAAACAAGCGCCACACTCTCTCACACGCTCCATTTACACTAGCTGACGTCAGCTGCATCAGTTGCACGCATCCCGCATACATCAGTCGCACGCAACAGATCATAAACTATACTACTATATTATACACTGCATTACAAGCCATTTAAAAAATCTCAGCATCCGGCATGTTTTGTTTTTTTTATCAGAAACAAACAAGAACTCTTTTACCTTCAGACTAAAAAGAAATACGCTTTCAGGAACCATTAGGAACAACACTTTCCATTAAATTCCACATTCCACACGGTAGTGGTTTGGTTGGTTAACCACCTTGGACATGCTAGGCTATACTAGCAAAACCTTCTAATAAAGAGCTTCAAAATCTAACATGGGTGTAGTAGTAGCTTGCCCCTTCCCCCTACACTCAGAAATTATCTAGAAAAAAATTTATTTAATTTAGAAATGGTTCACTCTTAAACGTGTTATAATTTCTGCTTATCGTATTTACTTAGCGATCACTCTGGACCTTTAGCATCTTTGTTTTTGTTGGTGGGAGTGAAGCCAAATTCAGGTGGTTTTTGAGACTTCAGGTGGTTTCTGGTAAGACTTTAGAGAACACATAGTGCTAATATGAGCTAGCTAGCTTGTTTGGCCTTTTTTCGTAACTGTAAATTAGAAGCTGCGTTTTAAAAAAGTAGCCAGGCAAAGGGTTGGCATTAGTGTTAGAGGGCTAGTTAATAATACATAGCAGTTCCTCCATTATGGTCATTTGTTTGGAAAGAAGAGCTGTCTTGGTTTCTAAAAGTTAGGAAATTGTGGTGAACTCAGTGCTAATCTACCAGAGGCTAATTCCATATTCATACATCTCCTTCCTCTGCTAGCGGCACACAGATACACATGCTAAAAGCTGCTTTGTTAATCTATTTCCCAGTTCTTGTTAGCGCAACCTCAGGAAACGGGAGACTGAAGTGGTTAGAGAAAAAGGGTGAAACGCACACGTAGGGCAGTTAGCTGGGGTAACTGTGGTTCCAGGTCCCAGAAGCACTCTAACAAGGCTCTTAACGAAGCATAGTCTAATATTTATCAAAGATTTCTGAGTAGCACAGACAAGAATTTCAATACGTACCCTTGTACTGAGAAAACAACAATAAACTGGTTTACTCCACAAATCTAAGGGCAGATGTTATGGCAGTTAACAAGTGCCCCCCAACAACTTCCTGTTCTTTTTCTCAGAAGAGAGAAAACGTGCACGAAAGATGCTCTACACTGACTTTAGGTTAAGACTGAGGTTAAGTTGGAAAATGCTGGAGTATTCCTTTAACTCAGTCACTCAGCTCCCAGGACTGATATTTGCTGAATTTGTAAACGAGTGAATGTAACCAAATAAAATGGTGCAGAAGCGGGAATGCAAATTCAGGCATAAGAGATAAAGCTGGAATAAAGAATGACGTGAAAGAGAATCAGGGTGAAAGTTTTTACCGGATAAGACACACACACACACACACACACAGTGAGAGAGAGAAAGAGAGAGAGAGAACATGTTGCTGTGCTACTGAAGACCGTGTTCCTCTCACCCTGTCCCTCTGCTTGACTGCTGAATGCTCTCTTCCTGTCATCGTGCACAAAGAGCAGGAACAGAATGTAAAGGATTATGGGCTGAAGAGGAACACAGTGGCACAATGTACAAATGCCCAAAATGCATTTCCACACGCTCGAGGCCTAGTGGGACACTCAGTGTGGCACAATCGAAATCGTACACACACACACACACACACACACACACACACAATTCCGTAATGTGTTTATACTTCATCATTGGATGCTTGTGACTGCTGGGAAGCAGAGAGAACCAAGAGAGAAATCAAACAGCTTCAGTTTCACAACATGGAGTAGTTTAACACTCACACACACACACACACACACACATGACTTATGTTACCATCACACACATAGCAGCTCTCCTAACAGCCTAGATTTCACCACACACACAAACACACACACAAGCAGTGACAAAGAGCATTTTCAAACAAATGTAACAGATTTAAAATTTTTTTGATGTTAAAGTGTTACACCGGTATTGCATTTGACGAGGGAAGAGTGAAATGTCGAGGATTATGGGTAATCTGCCAAGCCTGGTGGAAAAGCGCCATAACTTTAATGTAGACGCAAATCTTTCCAGATATGGACTGTAGTCAGAAGTTTTCCCACTGTGCTTTTTTGCAATGTTGTACTTGATGATAACATTGTCATGGTGATACGAGAGATAGAGAGAGAGATAGAGAGATAGAGAGAGAGAGAGAGAGAGAAAATCTCGGAATACTCAACCGTGTCCCTCTGACCGTACAGGCATGCAGCGCTCGCCTCGGTGCCACAGTGACCGTGACCCGTACCTGACTCGCTGGTCCATGACTCAGCCACTCCACACACACACACACACACACACACACACACACACACACACACAAGAAATCATTTCAACACAGCCATTTCTCTAAATGGAGACTCTAAATCGCTGTAAAAATCAATCAGATCACGCTGGGCTCTAACTTCACTCAGTCACGAAACACGCCGCAAACCTTCGGCTCTATTCCCCCGAGCTGGCACGCCACGAGTACTGATTCACACGCAGGACACAGGGGAAGAAGAAAGTGAGAAAGAGAGACGTCGTGAAAGAACAGGCAAGCAAAAGTGACAGAGCCGGTACATGGAGGATTAAGAAGAAAATGCACAGCCGTAAGTCGCAGCCCAGAATATTACCAGGACACCATTAATATATAATATGAATGTTTGGGCTTTGTCGCATTTACACTTGCGGATTCTATTTTAGCAGAACACACACATTCATGTTTGTCCTGTGACACAAGACGTGATTCATTTCACCTGTGCTTTCTTTCCGCTAGCACACACTGCACATCCTGGAAAAGTACTGTGCCATTTAATTGACCAATTCTCACCACAAAAACGGCCACCTCAGCTTTTCCCTTAAATTTCCTCAAACTTTGCTCACTTCTCTTTCCCTTCTTGTCACTTCTGACTCTGCTTTTTAAAATCCAGTGCCATCAAAATGCATGTCATTCTGTTCAACCATGAATCTGATCATTTTCTTTTCTTGGTAGATGTCTGACATCTCACCCTGGTCCCTTTCTAGTGCTCGAGTGCGTCTTGACCTGAGCCGACATCCAGGGCTGGGCCGATACGACAGAACTATCACAATTCTTATGTATTTCTCCGATATATAATATGCATCACAAAATATAATGCTGGTTTTCTCAAACACTGTTATAAATAATAAACTATTAATAAAACTAATAACTAATAAATCTGTTATTATTAATAAACAAATGCATAATAAATTATTAATTTATAATTAATTATTTAAATGTTTTAAAATTAAAAAATTACCATTAAAAAAAAACATTATAATTTTTACAATATTAAAGATAGAGTACAAAATTGTAACATCACATCAGCTACTTTCAGGCAGTCTATAATTGTAAAAAAAAAAAAAAAAAAGAAATAAAAATAATAATTAAAAAGATATCACAATAATCACAATATCTCAGAAAAGCATATTGTGACATAATTTATCACAATATTGATGTTATATCATCATATCACCCAGCTTTACTCATCTACAGTCACGCGAGAAGAGAAGAAATCCCTATCAGGAACTCGTTATTCCCAGAAAATATCACGTTATTACAAGATAAAATATCTCATAATTTTGAGAACGCGTCTCATATCTGTGGATGTTTTTCTCACAACAACGAGGCGCTGATGACCTCAAACTGTGTGTTGCTGCGGAGCAAAAAAAAAAACGAGCCAAAGCCCCGAAAACACTTTGATAATTGGCCTTTGACCGCACGCCCCCTGCTCCCTGCAGTGCCTATACACGCGCATACGCGCACACACAAACACACACCATTAACAAGTACCTTGGGGCCTGCTGTGGTTTGTGGTCTAAGTTAGGCTCAGTGGATTGGAGTGAGATGGAGAGAAAGAAAAAGAGATTTTCATATGGTATTACCCACTTAGCCTTTTTGATCTAGTCTCTCGCTCTCTTTCCCCACAAACAGAACAACTTCCTGTAACCTTTCTCACGTTCAAATGGCAGAGCCTCCTGCATGCCAAGATCACACAACGCCACACCTGGACAATTAAACACACTCTCACACGCAAACACACACACACACACACACACACACACACACACTACAGCAATTCCAGAAATGCTGAGGGGAAACACAGAAGATAAATCTTTCACTCCAGAAAGAGTTACTACAATATCATTTCATATATAAACAGAAAACAGCTTTTTCCCCACTCTGTACATCATAATTCTGTTATATAATAATGTTTAAACCAATTAAACTCATATGTATGCAACAATTTATTGCTTCTTAACATATGCAAATAAGTACTGGGTTTAGACAGGATGCTTAAATCACGACGACAAGAAGTATCTTAAATCTAACTTTAGTCCAAAAAGATTTAAATTCAGTTAAAATTCTGATTTCCAGACACGTGACCAGTCAACATTCTCCCATTTTTTACAAAAGATTCAGTACAGAATTTGGTCAGATGATTCAAATTGTTATAAAAAACTGAAAAATATTATAAAAAGATATCACGATTTTCACATTTCAGAAAAGTATCATTTAATTCACGGCATAATTTATCACAGTACTGATTTCACATCGTAGTATTATCGCCCAGCACCAATCATATCAGCCCTGCTGTGTAAACAAAGCTATTCATTTGTGTGCAGTTTTATATTTATATATAAATATATTTATCTTTATACAAATGTATTTGTTTATTATTAACACAGCAATTTAACAAAATTTTATAAATGTGGGATTGGAATATTTAAAATAATTTTATAAATGTGTCTTTGTCATTTAAAAAAAATACTAATGTGGCTTTGTCATTGTTTTATTAGTTTATACATTCATATTATGATATATTATTTCATAATATATTTTTCTAAAATATTGTGGATATCATTATATCTACTGATAAGAAATTATTGATTAAATTTTTAATAATTGGAAACTCAGTGGAAGCAGGTGATGTGATGTAAACATTTTGTGCTTAGCTTTTAAAATTGAAAAAAAATCTTTTTTTAGTGTTAATTTTTTGTGTATGAATATATTTATGATAAATTTGTTTATTAGTAATAAACAAATATCTATATTTTTTCAAACGCAACACTACTGAATTGCTGTCAGTTTGAGAATAAATCTGCACATCGTGATACACACTGTGTATCGTAGAAACGTCTTTGAGAATCGTGATATGATATTTTTGTCATATCGCCCCACCCCTAACTGCAATACGCTATTTTTGTTCATATTACATACACATAATAGTAGTAGTAGTAGCAGTATAAATATGATTTAAATATCCATAAGTTAATCAATTAGGAATGAATGCACTGAGGATCATGTGATTAATTTTTGGTGCACTATGTGAGATGTTACCAACAACAAGAAAACGTTAAGGCAGTCACACGTCTAGTGGTGTTGATAAACAGTGCTGAAGGTGACAGGAGTAATAAAAGCGTGTGAATGAGAGCTGCTCGGGAAGTGTTCAGGGCTTTCCTCTCTTCCTCCTGAGGAGATCAGAGGGAGTGAAGGAGCCGCCGCCGACACTCCCAGCTTCCCCTTTTTGTTTCCGTTCTGGGCTGGAGAGTTCTCCTTCGTGAGACACCCAGCTAGTAAGCAAGCGTGGCTCTGGAATGGTTCATGAAGTTCCTGAACTCAGGGACGGAGGGAACACACTCTGCTCGGAACAACGACGGTGGGAAGAGACAATGTGTTTCATCTCACACACACGTACACGTACGTCACAAACGCGGTGTTCCACAGAAAGTGTCAATGTGCGTGTGTGTGTGTGTGTGTGTGTGTGTGTGTGTGTACCTTTTGGGACCAACAATCACACAGTCACAAAGCTGTGACACAAAGAAACAGACAGAGAGTGTGCATGTGTGTGTGTGTGTGTGTGTGTGTGTGTGTTAGAGAGGACACACTGTGTTTAATGAGAAGCCAGAGTGGCCTCGCCTCGGTGAGCAATTCCACAGCTCGTCTCACATGCTGTCTCATCCTCCCTCTCCCTCTCCCTCTCTCACACACACACACACACACACACACACACACACACACACACACGAACAGACGGGCGCTGGCACACACTGAAACGTTATCACACGCAAACGCCCTGGTTTCAGGTCACCATGCCCTTGATACTTGGCGGGAGTCACGCAGCGAGAGTCACATAGTCCTCTCCATAGCTACCGTTCTCACGGAAACCAAATCATATGAGTCAAAGGTCAATGCCCTCAGCATTTCTCTCACATACACACACACACACACTCGTGTGACACAGGGGTTGTGAAGTGGTCAGCTCCTGGTTACACACTGATATCTTTCAACTTCAGAGCTGTGTTTGCTCAAGTTTGAAGGAATCTGTGTTAACTCTAACTTAGCCCGTTTGCGTAGGCTAACAAGTAAAAACTAAAGGAAAATGAAATACAAAAATAATTTGACCAAACAATTATCGTTTTACACCAAATCAAATTATTTACGCAACATATTTTTGATTAAACGCTGCGTCTTTTGGTAGTTCTACCCAGAAATTCTACACAAAGCTAACATAGCTAACATCTCAGTCAGCATATTAGCTATGAGGCTAGCATCATGCAAACTGATTCTAATTCATTACAGTCCTCAAACCTTTCTCGCATATTTACTATGTCAAACTGACTTCAGTGAACTGACTTACGGTTTCTGACACATTTTTCCCCCAAAAAAATAAATAAATAAAATAAAAAATGACATCAGTAGCAGCGGCAGCCATCTTCCTGACTCAGCAGTTAAAAGTGATTTGGATTACATAACCTCAGTTTCATGTTATTTTTTTTTAAATATATGTTTATGTACAATTATATACTGAGACAAAGATTAACTTTTGAGGCGAATGTGTGATGATTAATCTGTAGTTATTGCTATCCTGTTAACCGTTTACTGTTAGCTAGGTTAGCCTTGTAGCTAGTAGAGAAGTTTAAAAAAAAAAACAATCATAAGACACCATACACATGCAGTCAAGCTGACTGACTATATTTGTGGTTCATTTTTAATCAAAATATCATTATAATGTGTTGAAATTTGGATAGTTGGTGCAAAATACATGCTACAGTGCTATTAGCTAATCACAGCTATTGGCTAATCAGCTATATTTTGGCTAAAGGGAACTATTTCCTCATATTTTCCTTTTACAGAAGACAGCTCTAGGGGTCTGAATATTCAACACATGATGCCTTCTCACCCCCAAAACCGTGCTACTCCCACCCCCCACACACGCACGCACGCACACGCACACACACACACACACACACACACACAGAAACATGCTAACACACTGTTACTCAAATCCCTTCCGGGAATTAGCTGCAATATTGACCAGGCAGCAAACAAACAGCTGGCAACTGCAAACACCCACAAACAATCCAGTTCTTATCTCCTGCTTATGCCCCCTAGGGGTCCATAACACACACACACACACACACACACAAGCACGCGCACACACAGTAGGGGGGCTTGCTTGCTCTTAACACTTCACAGGTGCTCCTGAGGTGTCAAAGAGACGTAGTTAATTAGCACAGCGTTTAACGGAGAATGGAATTCCACTGAAAGCCAAACGGTCGCCATAGTATGGACGGATTTCCATGACAAAATGTCCAGGCTGCTCTTAAGAAGCTGGGGAGTGTGTCACGCTCACACTCATTCAGCAACAAACACCCTTTTCCTCCCACATTCATACATACATTCATACATTCATACATATGCGGCTCTACATTTACATTAAGATCTCCAGGCTTGAAAGAGACTCCATTTAAAGCTGGGAGAAACTTTTTTTGTACTAATCATGTCATATTTCCATGTGAAATCATTTATAATGTGCCACAGTGCTGCAGGATTCTCAATTCTGATTGGTCACCGCATAAGCTAATTTACATTAATTTGCTCGTTCTAATAAATTATAAATTTGTATAGAAACAATTGAGTGATTGTTGAAATGGTGACGTTTTCTGTGAGGAGATGTTTATTTAACATTAAGATTTCCTGAGTTCTCCATTCTGATTGGACAGGAAGTTGTTACTGTCATTATTATAACATGTTATCATTTCTATAGTAACAACAGAGTAACTGTTGATATGTTGACATTTTCTGTGAAGTGATGTTTATTTAACATTAAGATTTCCTGAGTTCACCATTCTGATTGGTCAGGAAGTTGTAATGCGTTCATTATAATATGTTATCGTTTCTATAGCAACAGCTCATTCACAGAGACTTGTACAATAGATGTGCCACATAAACAGATAAACATTAAAAACCCGTGTGATCGTTGATATGGTAAAGTTTTCTGTTACGAGAGGTTTATTCAACATTTATGGAAGGAGTCTCTAGTGTCAGCGCTAAAGCTGTAAGTTTTTCCACATCTTCAGCATGGAGGAGTTTACACTTTTAAGCAATTTCTCTGTAACATGACAAGCTGTGGTTTGTTTTTCATCTTATTAACTTCAAGAGAGAGAAAAAAAGAGAGACTGGTGAGAGAACAGCCGTTTATAGCTGCTATAACCGAAGTGAGAACAGGAACTGAGTTGTTTCACGAACGTTTCACAACATTTAACAGATAAAAACTATAATGTCTTGTTCTAATAAATAAATGAATAAATGTTGCTGGACTTGCCAGAAATTTGCTGTGGTATAAAGAGGAAAAACCCACTTCAGGATGTGCTGTTATAAGGAAAATAATCAACTTCAGGGTGGTAACAGTAACTCCAGGATCAATACCATATCGTCATATTGCCCAACCCGGACTGACACTAGGCTTTGTTTGGATAACACTTTTGTTCTGATAGCACTCACTTTCATTAACATTATCAGGTATCATGAAAATATTAAAAAGTATCATGATACAATATATTTTGCCGTATCGCACATCTCTAACTCAAGAAGGGATAAACAATAAGGCCCTGTTGGTTAGGGAAAGTTTTCCACACTGTGTGGTGAGCTAGTTAATCCATAAGTAAGTGTGTGTGTGTGTGTGTGTGTGTGTGTGTGTGTGTGAAAAAGAGCGTGATTGAGAGAAGCATGTGTGCGACTTCCTACACTCGGGACAGAATTTGCATGAACTCGTTGAGTGGTTGAATGTGTGTGTGTGTGTGTGTGTGTGTGTGTGTATGTATATGTGTGTGTGGGCACATGTGCGTGTAGGAGCCTCATTTATCCGCATGCCACTGACCCTCACACACATCACACACACACACGAGTGCAGTGTACAGCTGCGTCAATGACATACTGTCCATGTGAGGCTCTCTCTGTGTGAGCATGGTCACAGTGACTCTGTGTGTGTGAGTGAGTGTGTGTGTGTGTGTGTGTGTGTGAGAAAGAGAGAAACAGGTCATTCAACTACTTAACTTCCCCATGTCAGGGCTGCCAGCGTCAGGCAAGCAGAGAGGGAACAGACTACACACACCTCACACACAAGCAAAATTTAGTCTAAACTTCCCGTCAGTCACACACTTACACACACACACACTCACACACACACACACTCACACACACACACACATTTTCCTCTGTAACCCTGTGAGTGTCAGCCACACCCAACACACAAACACACACACTATAATGCTTTATAATCCGCCTCAGTGTGTTCTATCTCATTTGGACGAGTCTGAGTCATCTGGTTTCAGTCATATGGACAATCTACCTGCTTCAACACACCTGCTGCTCCAGCTCATGTGTGAGCGATCCCACCAAAATATCATATCACACTATTTTTTTTTTTTACGGTTTTTCAAATCGCAATACTACGACGTAAAGTTGGAACACACACAAAGTGTAAACAAGTGCCACTTAAAAATGTAATTGTTTTATTACAATTATAGATGTGTGGTTGTGATATGGCAAAAATATCATGATACTAAAAAAAAACCCAAAAAAACCCAACATTTCCACGATACTTGATATGCATCACATAATAATAATAATAATAAAAATAATAAATAAACTGAAACGACAGGTGCAAAAACACATTTTTCTAAACGTCCATTCACTTCCTCATTACAGCAAGCAACAACAGAGTGACACCTGACATTAACTACACCACGCTGTGTATCATTATGCTCATATACTGCAAAAAAAAACCAATATATTCATATAAAATGCATAATTTTTAACTGAATGCTTCTCTCAGAAAGAACAGACTTGTACCCAGGGTTAAGTAATATTCTGCTATTACATCATGAGACTTTTCTGAGTTTTGCGTAACTGATGAAATAGTAGAATCTATTTTCATACTAATAATTTCATCTTTTTTTTATTAGCAAAACATCAGAAAAACTATCATGCTACGTATTGTGTATCGTGAAAATATCTTGCATTGTAATATATTTTTGCCTACTTGTACTGTAGTATAATGCAACACACACACACCCACACAAACACTCCTGACTTGCAACAGCATTTACTTTTGGACGTACTTCACGCGTGACTGACCTCTAGCAATGTCTTAACTATTACAGTGCACTATACTGAAGGCTGAGTAAGGAATAAAACACTGTGTCATGCTGTTATAGGAAAACAATCAGCGACAGGGTGGTGTGATGAAGCGAAGTTACTGTTACCCCCCCGAAGTTGATTATTTTCCTACAATATCATGTACTGAAGTGTTTTATTCCAACAATTACAATTATTTATTTATTAATGAACAACATATCATGTTTTTTTTATCCATTTTTAGTTACGTTTAATGTTGTGGAACTTCCGCATGACAAGTTAGCACTTGCATTATAGCAGCTACAAACTTCCAAGTCCCTGTGTACATCGTTACTATGGAAACAGTAAGGTATTAGGATGAGCACATCTTCTGACCAATCAGAATCGAGAATTCAACAGCACGTTCCAAGTTCACCACAAGGTTATCTGAAGCCACGCCCTCTCTGTAGGTGCAATGTCTTAATTATAAGATTGAAAGCTATCCAGAGTTCATGAATGTAGAAAAAAAAGTCTCTCTTGGGGGAAATGAAAGGTTCTATGTAGAACCCTAAAAAAACAGAGGGTTTCTCTTTCTGAAAAGGTTCCAAAGGGTCTAAAGAATTGCTTTAGAAAGCTAGAACACACAACATAACAACAACAACAACACAGGCACTCTTTTAGCTAAGTGTATATATGAAATTGCAGGTTTCTGACTCAGTCTTTAGGGCCCTGCTGATGCACACTATATAGAGCAGAAGTTTGTGATTTAGAACACAGCCAGAAAGCAAACTTGAGATGAAGTGGCACTTACAGGAATTTAAGCCGGACTTGTTCATTGTCCGGGTTGCAGTAGAGTCTCTCCAGCTGCTCCTGCGCGTCCTCGGCTACACTCTGCCACACGCGCGTGTCCGCGCGCCGGATCTGCCAGTGGTAGGGCAGCGCGGTGTGGTGCCGCGCGCACTCACTGCCACACAGGCACGCGCCGCGCAAGAAATCCACGCAGATGTGCACGCCGTCGTCCTGGCGCGTGTGATACTGCAGCTGCATGAGCAGCTCGAACACTAGATCCAAAGAGGCCTCGTCGCTCTTGTCGCGGAAAAGTTCTCCGTGACCGCCGAGCACGACGGCGGACGACTCAACGCCGTTCACCGCCACCGCCGCCGCCGCCGCAGCCGCCTTCTCCGCCGCCTCGAGGACCGAGGAGGACCGAGCCGCCGTCGCAGCGTCGCGCGAAGACGCCTCGCTGGAGTCTCTCGTCGCGCCGGTCGCTTTTTGCTCGCCTGCCGCGAGCTCCTCCGCCGTCGCGTCGGCGCGCGCCTCCTCCGCCACGGCCGCGGCGCACATCAGGCTCGGCTGCGCGGACGCCGGCGGCGGATTCCGCGGCACGAAAACGCCATCACCGGTCACCAGGTCGTCCGAGCTGAGTATCGTGCTCAGAATGGGGTCATCGAGCGCCCGCAGGCACTTGGCGTCCAGTTTCCTCTGCGCGTGCTTCTTCTTGAAATAGGGTTTCACCAACGGGATTTTGTCCACGAGCCCGAGCCGGCGATCCGAGAACTCCCCGTCGCCCATGGCCAGGCTTCCCAACACTTTAGCTCCACTCTCTTCCGCTTCCGGCATCATTCCTAAACTTTTCTCCATGGATTCTAAACACACACACACACACACACACACAGAGAGAGAGAAACTCTATGAGAAGAAGGTGAGACAAAAACATAAATATACCGTCAACTCATAGCGATAAGACTCTGCACGCGCTAGATATTAGTCATCCGTTTTCAGCACGCGTGCTCGTGAGGTTCGGTTCAGCAGGTCAGGAGTGATTCATACTCATTTCATCTGAACCGAGAGGTAACCTACACGGGGTCACTGAAGTGAAACGGAAACGACGAGTCGGCTCGTAAACACCGCGCCTGCGTCTCAAACCGCGACCCCGTGCTGAGCAGTGCGCTGCGTGAGGACGCTGCTGCGCGCTCACTGTCAGAAACGACCACTCGAGTCGTTCCACAGTATTACAGTGGAACAGCGCGCGCTTCAGGACGGAGCCTACACGCGCGATATAATCACCGGCGCTGTAAACGTCGCTCTCAGGGGGGAGGACATGTCGTATGGTGTGGGTTTGATTCAGATCTCTTGGCTCTGGAGCGCACTCTGCCTACGTGCCGGTGGTGAAATGCTGCTCGAGCGACTCCGCACGTAGCACATACTGGCTTCCGTTAAAAGCACCCACCCGCCTCGCGCGAGCTCGCCCGGCCAAAACCGGATTTTAAACACTATAAAGAGAATTGCATGACATATCCACTTCTGAAGACTTAACGAGAATCGGTTGAAAATCGTTCCCTTTCATTCACCACTGAAAGAAAGGCGAGGGTGAGGGTGAGCGTGAGGGCGCGCGCGCGGCTCGGTGGCTCTGCTCTGCTCTGCTCGTACCTGTGAATAGCCTGCGGTCCTCCGGTTTCTCCCACGGCGCCGTCCGCTCAAGTCGCTCTCCCGTTCGAGCATGAGCGTGTCAGCGACGTGTCCGCGAATCTCCGCGCGACAAGGAGGAGAAGAGGACAGCGCGTGACGAGTGCGCTCACGCATGGACCGAACGCTCTTTCCTTTTCTTCCCCCTTGTCTTGTTCTCGGGGACGAAACGCACATCTATCACGGAGTGCTGTACCGACAGTGCGCGCGCTCCCCCTCTCTCTCTCTCTCTCTCTCTCTCTCTCGCTCTCGCGAGCTCAGTGGGCGGGGCTTGTGAGAGCACCGGGAGCACAGAGAGAGAGGGAAAAAAAAAAGACCAGGAAGTTGAGCGACGTGCGCGTGCGAGTTGACTCACCCTACCGGTTTTTGCACGTATGAAGCGAGGAGAAACATTAAAAAGATCAAATCTGATCGCTTTAATCACGAATAAAAACACCAAACAAAACCAAACAAAACCACGTCATGCATGTAAATAATCCCATTTCACAGAAAACACGCCTCATTAAAACTGATCTCAACGAATACACCGTAAATAAATTCACAAATTCGTCAGTTTCCTGTGGGATATAGTGTGTGTGTGTGTGTGTGTGTGAGGGAATAATGGAGTCCGCTCTAAGGAAGCTTGCTCCACAGGAGGATCTGTGCATTGTTAAATAGAGCACCGTCGATTATGTAGGTAGCGCGTGACACCTTCCGGTAAAGCGGTAAAGAACCGGGACAGAGGTTATCAGCGGTCACCGTGGGATAGAACGAAGCCAAGCGCACGCGCCGAAGATGCCCAAAACAGATGCGCGCTAAAAACAGAGAGAGAGAGAGAGAGAGAGAGAGAGAGATTAAATAGCATACTGATATAATAAAAAGGACCCACTTGTTATAATAATGTTATAAGAAGGACACACTTGTTATGAGTTATGAGTGATGTTATAAGAAGGACACACTTGTTATGAGTGATGTTATAAGAAGGACACACTTGTTATGAGTTATGAGTGATGTTATAAGAAGGACACACTTGTTATGAGTGATGTTATAAGAAGGACACACTTGTTATGAGTGATGTTATAAGAAGGACACACTCGTTATGAGTTATGAGGGATGTTATAAGAAGGACACACATGTTATGAGTGATGTTATAAGAAGGACACACTCGTTATGAGTGATGTTATAAGAAGGACACACGTTATGAGTTATGAGGGATGTTATAAGAAGGACACATGTTATAAGTGATGTTATGAGTTATAAATGATGTTATAAGAAGGACACACTCGTTATGAGTTATAAATGATGTTATAAGAAGGACAAACATGTTATGAGTTATAAATGATGTTAGAAGAAGGACACACTTGTTATGAGTTATGAGTGATGTTATAAGAAGGACACACTCGTTATAAGTTATGAGTGATGTTATAAGAAGGACACACTCGTTATAAGTTATGAGTGATGTTATAAGAAGGACACGCTCGTTATAAGTTATGAGTGATGTTATAAGAAGGACACATGTTATAAGTGATATTATGAGTTATAAGTGATGTTATAAGAAGGACACACTCGTTATGAGTGATGTTATGAGTTCAGTTATAAATGATTTTATAAGAAAGACACATTTTGACTGTCGCCATGTCACGTTTTTTTAAAGGTATGAATCTTGTGGTGTAACACACAAAATTGGTGTTTTACACACAAGTGGTGTAAAACAAATAAAATCTGCGGGTGTAACTCTGTAAACTCGAGTGCTAGAGGAAATGCTGAATCTGTGCTTGTGTTGAATTTCTTCTGTACTTGATGTTCAGCCAATACTGGTCAGCCTTGAAATCACATAATCACATGGCTTAAGCTTGTTTCCTATTTCGAAAAATAAAGTTAAAGCCATTAGGTACATTGTCAAACAGAATTACAGTCAACTCCAAAATTATTGGCACCTGTTCTGAAAACAAGCAGTAAAGGCATAACACATAGGCCTATGATATTTTACTCTTGATCATGTAAGCATGCTCTTATTTACTGGTTTTCCCCATGTAATATATCCTTAGTCCCATTTCTCCTGCAGAATACTGGTTTCAAAATTATCGGCACCCCGCATAATTGATATAGAGAATGACGCTGCTGAGTCTCTTCCTGTAATGTGTAATAAGGTTGAAGATAGTTGAAGATTAATCTTGGACTTTCCTTCATGGTTGAAGTTGGAGTTTTGTGTGATTTGGTGTCCTTTCCTATGTTGAGTCAATAACTTCATAGAAAAATATGGACAAATGTTAACTTCCTGGCC
This sequence comes from Pangasianodon hypophthalmus, assembly GCF_027358585.1. Taxonomy (NCBI): domain Eukaryota; kingdom Metazoa; phylum Chordata; class Actinopteri; order Siluriformes; family Pangasiidae; genus Pangasianodon; species Pangasianodon hypophthalmus. Next base: position 3,522,819 of record NC_069715.1, read on the forward strand.
GAGCGACCAGGTTTTGAGCTAAAATATCCTGCACTCTCAGAAAAAAAAATATACTGCACTCTCAGAAAAAAACTGTACCATTCTTTGTCTCTGTGGTGGTACCCTTATCCTTTCTACCTTCACTATGTTTTTTTTTTTTTTTTTTAACCTAGAAAGGTGCATATTGTGTACTCTTAAAGCTTATGTACTTAATCTTTTTTGAAAGGTGCACTATAATCCATATTTCCAGGTGAAAGTTACACATTAAAGGTGTAAAAGATAAGCATGCCACAGAGTGTGGATAGTTCCTATATACTGAGCACACTTATTAAAAAAATATTACCATTGCTTAAGGCTGACAATTAGTTTGAATTTCTTGTAAATATTCTATGGGGTGCCAATAATTTTGCCAAATATGTATTTGAGTTAAATGACAGGTTCTGTACAGATTTTATGTATCCAGTTATGTCTATTTTCTTGAAGGGTATCCAGATTTCTCTGCATAATATTTATGTTGAATTAACACAAAGGGAAAAATGCTGTGGACGTTTCAACTTTTTCCCCTCGATCACAAGGCCAAAGGAAAAGTGCTCGTGCGTGGATGAACGTGTCTGCGCGTGTCCTCTTCCATCAACCCTGAAACCTGGAATGAAATGAAGTGACGTCTGTACATTCCCATGAGCACACAATAAGCACTGAACACAAAGCAGGAGCGACTCGAGGAACAGTTTCTAACTGCAATACGTTTACAAACTAAACATGTCAATACAACTGTAATTACAAGGACACACACAGGGCCAGCTTATTGAGAGGGAATATTCCATAAAGCATAAGGTTACCTGGTTATTGCCAAGAATTTATTTAGCTTATTATTGTGTGATTTACACACAATAAAAATATTCGAATGTGTCAGAGAAGTGACATTTCCATAGATTTCAACTAAGTTATTGAATTCCTAGCACAGATATAGCATTCAGAGAAGTAGACATGTTATGGTCATGTGACCTACTAATGCTCAAGCACAAATGCACAGTAATCAGCATTACAACAAACGATTATATTATTATAAAGGTCAGAAAGATTAGTTTGTATTAAACTGAGGTGTGTGTAGTTTTTAGTGTAAACCTTGTGTACACACACACCCATCTCTGTGATTTACACTGAGATCATTTATCCAGTGTGAATTAATCATAATTACTACGAACTTCCTCGAGCAACATTACTTAACACACATACTGTACATCTAAAAAAAAATTCCATCTGAGTAGTACTCATTTCCCTTTACTTTGGCCCCTTTTTGATACATTTAAACAGAAACAGTCAATAAAAATGTCTCTATAATAGATATGTGGTGTTTCATATCTTTTTTAGGGATTATGGGGCCTCGGTTGTAATTTTAAGTGTGTCACGTGATTGTATACAAGTGAAACTAATAAAAATGCAAAAAAAAAAAAACCCAAAAAAAGAATCCTGCTATTTTTTACTGCTAAACTGCAAAGCTACGAGTGGATTGCAATCGTTCTCTGCAGCCAGACGTGTTTTAGCACAAGTTTTAGCACAAGGTCGGAATTGTACTGGCCAAGTGCTTGAATTTGACGCCTTGGCGCTGTGCTCAGAGATTACTCAAAGTAAACGTTGACCCTTTTTACACTAAACTTTACAAAGCACAACCAATAAGAAGAGCGAATTATGTGTATGTCTCAATATCCAGAGATATAAGATGTACCAGTTTTGTCTAGGATGACATCAGAGTTGTTTTTGCCCAAACAAAAACAGTCCTTAGCTTTATCCGGTCATTAGTTTGTCAAGACAATAGACTCTCACGTGTATATTTTCTTGTCCTTCACGTTTTCTCCCGCCTTCTCCCAAGGACAACCAAAGTCAGAAATGTTTTTTTTTGTTTAGAAACATGCACAATGCGCTAGCTCGAGGAATGCTGTCTGAATGATGGTTGATTTTCTATGACAGTTTTGTAAACTCATCTTGGATACGTACTGTATCACCGCTTCAGCCTCACGATAAAAACGTTTAGTCTTGATACGGTGCGTCTACCTTAGTGGTCAGTGAAGCATAATTGGTAGATTATTGAGCGACGTGTTAATTATTGTCAATTGTTGAGCAATATTTCAGATCTCTGTACCGAGCAGGTTAATAAACAAGCCTGCTACACCAGAAATATCCTCCAACTCACTGGACGATCACTGATTTGGGATCGCGCACTAATTTTAGGTTCTTGTCTGGTTCCTTTCAAGTTCTGTCGAGTTTGCTCCTAATTTTATGCTTTATAAACACACTGCCTCTGTCTGCTTAGAGGACGTCTGGGGATTTGACCCTCTGACCTGCCTTATATGGAGTAGCTGACTGCCCATAACCAGACATACACAAGTGCTAGCTGAAGAGAGCTTTTTTGAGGCCCCAGGGCTTTCAGGGATTGCAGTAAAGAAAAGAAGGAGAAAGGGGGAGGATGAAGGTTGTGGCCTGGAGTCATCGTTTGGGTCAAAAGGGAGAGGTCAGCCAAAACAAAGAGCCTCCCATTGTGCCGTTGCCCAAAGAAGACAGGAAGACGGAAACAATGGCGTGTTCTTGCGGTGTTCCACCCCCACACGCCCCCCTTTGGGCTCAGCTACACATGGGGGCAGATCACCCAGTGGGCAAAGCTCGGATCAAAGCTGCTCCTTTTTCTCAGGGCCACCAAAGATGTGGGGAAAACGAAGGGTCAAAGGTCAGGCAAAACATTTGGAAAAGCCAAAGTCATCTCTCTCCTTGACCACAGGACGCCCCTTCATAACAAACACAAGGTTTCAGATCCACCTCCCTTCAGGAGCTTTGCCTCATTTACGTAACAGCATGACTCATCCCTGTCTTCTGCCTCATCATTGTGAAAACAAAAGGCAAACTGATAGCACGCCTAAAGCCCAACCCTTCAGGGAGCAGTTGGGTTTTAATTAAACCAGACAGTATGTAAGGAATAAAAGACTCAGAGTCGTGCTCTTACAGGAAAATAATCAATAATCATCGACAGAGTGGTGTGATGACGGGAGTCACTGATACCACACGGAAGTGGATTAATTTCCTTTAACAGCATGTCATTAAGTTTTTTAATCCTCTTATAACACAGCTATGTGCCAGTTAATTAAAAAAAAAAACACCTGGCACTTTTTATCCATTTATTGTTGCTTTTATGTTATGGAACGTTCCTGTTGTGACACATTACAGCAGCTATAAACAGGCTTTCCTTCACCAGCCTCGAGTTTTTCTCAATTGAAGTTAATAAGACAAAAAAAAGGTGTAAACTCCTCTGTCCTGAAGATGTCAGAAAACTTAAAGTCTCCTAAAGAAAAACTTCACCATATCAACAATTCCATGTTTTTTGTTGTGTTTGTTTTTTTTTTGTTTTTTTTTTTAAAATCTGTTTAAATGGAGTGTGCACCATACAGGGGTGGAAAAAGAGGAGGTGGAGAAATGTTATTTTTAGAAGTGAAAGTCAAAAAGTATTTACGTTTAAATATACTATACTATAAGTATTCGAGAATAAAAGTAAATATTTTAACTGATCAGAAATGAACAATCCAGACATTTATTTTTTAAAATGAATTAACAGTCCAGTCCTGTTGGAAGGAACACTGAACTCGCATCAATGACAAATCTACGAAGTTGAGTGAAATGAAATGGAAACCTTAGAAATGCAACATGAATTGAATCAGTTTCTTTTCTAGAGGAATTGGGACACTCGTTATGCGCTGAAACACTCGCACAGAGCGAAATGGAGATTATGTAGGAAAATTAAACATTTGTGACACCTGTTTGTGACAAACAATGCAAAATATAAAATTTTTTTTTTTTTAAAGTTTTCATTTGACTCACCATTGTAACTAGCATATTTGCCAAACTTAAAGCTAACATGCTTCTTTAGATTTGATGGCAAATGTCCTTTTCTCAAAGACAAATTAACAGCGTTTCATTTGATTTCATTTTATATTGCCTTACTATTACTAGCAAATAAATTTTATATTGTTTTATATAATTTATTATATTATTATTTTATTTATTTTATCCTGTCTGTACATGTTTGATCATACGTTTTATCATATTAAAACATTTTATATATATATATTTAGTGTAATTATTCTCTTTTTTCACTGATATTATTTGTTTATGCATTTTTTAAATAGTTGTCTATTTTACTCCCTTGACATGAATGCAGAGCAATTTTTTAAAAATAGCATTTAAGTACAGTAATGATGTACAATTACTCAAAAAAAACCCCCACAATTAAGTATTTTCCATGCCTGGTACAGTACAAGAACCTGTGTAATTTGTTACTATAGAAACGATAAAGTATTACAACAAGTGCAATAATAATAATAATAATAATAATAATAATAATAAAACCTATGATTTGATTTGCAGATGTCACTATTGTCAGAGCTGCTGCTATAGTAAACTAATCAACACCTTCTGACCAATCAGAATCCAGCATTCAAAAGCACTGTGCTATAAATATATACATAACATAATATATAATGAAGTAATGAAGTAGCTACTAATCCCAGACTCATCCAGTATAAAAACAGACCTGAGATTAGGACAGAAAGTGCTGTAACGTGTTCGAGCATGAAGCAGGGAGGATGGATGTGAGCCAACACGTCGTGTTGAGAGAGAGAGAGAGAGAGAGAGAGAGAGAGAGAGAGAGAGCTGGAATTTTAATGACCCGACACAAACCCACCCAGCAGGTTGCTGTCTCCAAAATGCCACACATGCCTCCGATGCAGGCACAAGCGCAACAGCAACAGCAACAGCAACAACACAAAGACATTCACCTGGGGTAAAAAAAATCACAGTGAAAAGCAGAATGAAATTCAAAACCAGATTTTAGATTTCTGTCCAGGAACAACGAGTACAGCTTTCATTTCTGATATATTAAACTGGGTGAATAATCAGAAAGAAATGGCGCTGATGACAATTGGAATTTGTCACACAGTAATGACACAGCAACAAAAACCCCCTCACAGGAATCCACTCAACTCATGAACTCATGATGACTTCAGGAAGCACATTCATCATGTTCGTTATTATGAATCTGCCTCATTATGAACAACAATTACTACAACAATTTCATTTTTTATTATTAAACTCATATTTCATATTTATTATCTGTTTATAGTTACATTTAATATAGCAGCTATAAACACTCGTTCCCTCACCAGGCTCTCTTTTTTAAAAATCTTTTTTAATATAAAAAAAAAATGCTGTTACTGTGGTAATGACTGTTACAATGCACTGACACTGGAGACTCCTTCCATAGATATTACTGAAAACTTCACCATATCTGTGAATACACATGGTTTTTACTTGTACGTCTGTTGTACAAGTCACTGTGAATGAGCGTTAGGACAGAAACAGTAAGGTGTAAGAATGAGCAGGTTACAGCCTCCTGACCATCAGAACGGAGAAGTCAGCAGCGCAGTGGTGGAATATAAATGTAACCGTTTGATACAGTGTGTAGTTGTGTTTCCTCCTGGCAGTGCTATCACACCGCCTCCCACTTTCAGTTCAGCGTGCAGGGTGTGATGGTGTGTGTTACTTTCCTTTCCGCATGGCAGAGCCTCCTGTCAGGATGACTGGCCTCTTTCCTTTCTCATCATGGCAGTGTGGAAACAGGGGGAGGCCCTCGGCTTTCCATTCCCCCAGCAGCACTGCGCTCCTGTGAGCGGCTCGCTCGAGGAATCCGCTCCACTCGTCTCTCAGGAATGCAGCTCTTACATCACATGGGTCTGAATAAGAAACACACACACACACACCCACACACACACCACACACACACACACACACACACATGACAGGTTTCCTTCTCTAACAGCAGTGTGAGCTGTAAACACTCCCAGTACCACTTTGTCCCCTGAGAGGACTTTCCTTCACCTGTCTCACCTCTCTCGCCTGTCTCACCTCTCTCGCCTGTCTCACCTCTCTCACCTGTCTCACCTCTCTCAGCTGTCTCAACTGTCTCGCCTGTCTCACCTCTCTCAGCTGTCTCAACTGTCTCACCTCTCTCACCTGTCTCACCTCTCTCAACTGTCTCACCTCTCTCGCCTGTCTCACCTCTCTCGCCTGTCTCAGCTCTCTTAGCTGTCTCACCTTTCTCATCTATCTCATCTGTCTCACCTCTCTTAGCTGTCTCACCTTTCTCATCTGTCTCAGCTGTCTCACCTCTCTCACCTCTCTCAGCTGTCTCACCTTTCTCACCTCTCTCAACTGTCTCAGCTGTCTCACCTTTCTCAGCTGTCTCAACTGTCTCACCTCTCTCAGCTGTCTCAACTGTCTCACCTCTCTCACCTGTCTCACCTCTCTCAACTGTCTCACCTCTCTTGCCTGTCTCACCTCTCTCAACTGTCTCACCTCTCTCACCTGTCTCACCTCTCTCAACTGTCTCACCTCTCTTGCCTGTCTCACCTCTCTCAACTGTCTCACCTCTCTCACCTGTCTCACCTCTCTCAACTGTCTCACCTCTCTTGCCTGTCTCACCTCTCTCAACTGTCTCACCTCTCTCAACTGTCTCACCTCTCTCAGCTGTCTCACCTCTCTCAGCTATGCGACATGTCCAGCATTTGACACGTTTCAGCTGTCTCTCCCTCGCTCACTCGCTCCGGATGTTTTCCCCGGACTCACAGTGGCCTTCAGTGAAGTGGGACGACAGCTGTCTGTGATGCTTTCCCATCTGCACACACACACACACACACACACACACATCCCTCATTCTGTCTCCCACACACAAATGATAAGAGACAAGGGGACAGAAAGGCACATGGATAGATAGATAGATAGATAGATAGATAGATCAGTAGTTGCACACATTGGCATTCCCGTGTGAGCTTTAAGGGAAACACACTGAGGGAACAGAAGTCCGACGGGAAGCAGGATGGTTTATTGGAATGACTTTTCATTTCCACACGGACACAACTGAAGATTCTGACGATAAACAGTTGTTGTGTTGCCATAGCGACCACCTGTGTGTGCTTCCTGTAGAGCGAGCGCTGCGTGTGTACTCACTGCGGCCATCAGCCCTATGGAATGTCCCTCTTCTCCCTGTTTACGACTTACTGTAACCTTTTACACAGTATTTACAGAGATAACACTCCAGCTGCATGCATCACTCTTCACCTTCAACACCTACAGGTCAAAGGTCAGCGTGGAGAATCTTACTGCATGCATTATACGTGATCAAAGTGTCGAATTCAACAGACAGACACACATTTAGACACACAGAAAGACGGACAGACAGACAGACACACATTCAGACAGTCAGACAGACAGACAGACAGACAGACACACATTCAGACAGTCAGACAGACAGACAGACAGACAGACACACATTCAGACAGACAGAAAGATGGACAGACAGACTGACACACATTCAGACAGACGGACAGACACACAGATAGAGAGACAACTACACACACTCTCCACACTCCACACACACTCCACACACACTCCACACTCTCCACACACACACATACACTCTTTACACAGTTTCCACAGTGAACTCTGTTTTTAGATTTAAATCACTTCAGTATGAGGGAATCCCACATCATGTCACATGTGGTTAGTGTCTCATTGGTAGGCTTAACAGTGCACAAATCACTCACTCACACACACACACACACACACACACACACACACACACACACACACACACACACACACACACACACACACGCAAATAATCCAGAAGAGCAAACAATTCTGCCATCTATTGTTTGTCCACGGTAATGCTGAACTCTCCACATTAGCATACTAGCCAGAGCATGAAGTGATTAGCAGTGAAGTGTGTGTGTGTGTGTGTGTGTGTGTGAGTGGAGGAAGTTGAAAACAGGCCACATTTCAGATGCATATGTCAATTCATTTTAATATTTGCTGACTGCAAAGATGAACTAGTCTGTAAGCCAATGGACTTTTTTGTTTATATGTGCTGTGTTTAGGATCGTAAAGCCTCAGAGCTCAGAAATAATAAATCACGCTTCATTATTCCAAGAAATCACTAATATAAAAAGGCTGTGGAAGTCACCAGGAATGTAAAGAAAGCAGAAGCAGAAGCAGAAGCACAAGCATGCACTGCCAAGTAGCAATGAAGGGAAAAATGCACACTGGAATGCAATTAGCTGGCTTGTGTGACGCACACATGTGAGTACATGTACATGCAGCTACTGAGCCGTCCAAACACGGCTTCAGAGCTTTCTGTACTGACTGAGCTTTCCCCTGAGTGAACCCACGGCCAGCCCATAACAAACATCACCATAAAAATATCACCATACTTTTCACAGAATTTTCACAGTACACGATATACTGTATATCATGATATACAGCCAGTCTGATAACCAGCTGCCAGCAAAACAGAATTAATTAAGTTTATTATTTAAAACAACAACAACTATAAAACATTTTAAAATCTACAATGTCTATAAAAATAAATGACTTTAAACTGAACAGAATAAAAATAAATGAATTGTAAATATAATGCAAAAAAATTCTAATAATAACCTAAAAAATGTACAAAATTTGAAAATCAGCTGCTTTCGATCAGTTTGTAAATTGCTATTAAAAAAATAACGATAGCTTTGATATCTCTTTTTATTTAATTTTTATTATATTTAAATGAGAGTTTCCAAAAAAAAGGTTGTGACATCTTCTAGATAACATTTATTATTATTATTATTATTATTATTATTATTATTGGTTATAAAACTATACAGTTATAAAATAATAATAATTATTTACTATTTATAAATTAGCATTATGAATATCACTCTTACTCAGAAGCCAGATTTTGTTACTTGTGAGAAATGTTACTTGGAATCACGTTCGAAAAAACATTGAATTGAAGAGTGAATGTGCTATTTTAGTTTTTTTTTTTCACTATCCTGTTGTGCTGAGCAGTGTAAGAGTTCAGCAATAAAAATCCCTCCATCTGCCTCTGCTAGTTCCTCAACAACTTCGAGTGACTCTGAAAAATGAACATGAAAAACATTTAGTGAAGATGGATTTAAATGTTACGTTTGGAATATAAAGCGCAGCGTCATCAGGGTTTGAGGTCGCGGAAAATAGATAATATCCATCTGGCATTGTTTGGCCAAAATGTTCAAGAATTAAACTGTTATTAATTAAAACTGCTTCACTTGATAAACACTTCTGGCATGTCTTAAAGTATATTTAAAAAATAATAATAATAATTAAAAAGGGCACTACGGAAATCAAGACATGTATTATACTTCAGGTGTATAATATAATATGTATTATAATTATATAACGTAATCCAATACTATAACGAAGTTATAGAACATATATTTAATATATAGTGTATATTTAACTGTTAGCCTGTTTTCTTTGCTAAATTAGCATCGATTGCAGCAGCTAACATAATTGGCAGCAAGTCAAATTCTAGCTAATGGTAAATATCGGTTATGTATTTATAGGATATTTTACTTCTGATGATTTCATTAGCGAGCTACAGAGCATTAGATGTTCATATGAGCAACAAACTTACAGCGATTGAACGTTTTCATTCAATTTAAGAGCTTCAAAAAACAAATCATCTGATAAGAGTTTCAGATAAGTAATAAAAGCTACTCTTCACACAAAAACAATTAAGACATTCACTTAATTTCATCACGTAAAAAACATTTAATCATTTCCATTTTACATTTTAATATTTGAGGACATTTTAATGAGGAGTAAGATTTTAATATGTTATCTGTACTATCGCTTCAGTACTGATTCTCAGGACTTTTTCCACTAGTGGTTATGTCATATACGTAGATTTGTGTTTGTATTTATTTTTTATTTCATTTCTTTTATAAAGCTTTGGTTTTTGATTTGTATACACAGCAGAAAGGTGTACAGTCTGCTGACCTGTACGATATTCTTTTAACAAGCCTGTAACGTCATCTGTAAAATACGTTTTAAATTCCTACTTTGGCATTTAATATATAATGTATATTGAAATCACTGGATTTAACTCAGAAATGGGACGTCAGAACTCGGAATGATGTCTGTGCGTTCGAGCTAATATTGTATTTAGCTTGGGAGATTGTTAGCAATCTGCCAAGCTAACAGTGATTAGTGATGTCTATTAACCTGACTGTTTACTCAGTGTTATAGATTTAAAGCTAGTAAGTTGATTGGTCTAATGCTAACGCTTGTATATAGGATATAACTCATTTAAAAGTGCTAGTTTGTTTGCGGTTGATGCTGTGTGCGGCCATGTTGAGTTGATGTCACGTGCTGAGCTAAGGGTTAAGGAGACCTTCCTGACTTTGGAATTCCGAGTTGAGGAGTCGGTTTCTTTAGTTAGTCTCTAGTCGGAGGTTGGAAAATTCCAAGTAGTTGAGTAGTTTCGCTACATTCCCACTAGCGAGAGACAAGTCTGTTGTGTCATTTGTAGTTTGTCTCTTGTGGGCGTGGACCGAGCGCCTGTAGTTATCGTCCGTGGGCGTGTACCATCCATCGAACTCCGATTAGAAACAGTCATGACCAAAATGTTGCCTACAACACAGAATTTACTAAAGTGTACAATTTTTTTGTCATTAAAATGTAGTGTAATAATTTAATAAAGTGAAAAATTGTGACAATCGGTTGTTGGATGTACGTTAAGTTTCAGGCGTAATCATATTAGCTATCAGCAGCACGAGCTAACTGTACCTGCTACAAACACTCTCTAGAGATCTTTGCTATTTTCTTCCAAGCTTTATTTTTCTTCGTAATGTCTCTATACACAGTTTAAGAGAGGTTGTATATGACAAGATGAATACACAGTTTTATGTTTTTTATTCTTTCTTTTTGAGTCACGCAGGACACAGGGACTAAAAGCAGCTAGGAACTAAAGTTGTGAGAGGGGGAATGAAAAGATGTCGTGCCATATGATTGGTCAGAGGAATCAGACGAGCCAGTCACTTGGATTCGTCGCTTTACTGCGTCTTACATGATTTACATTCAGTTGAGAACATTTGCAGCTTGCATGTTGCTTTGTCGCTTTCGCTGAAATCTCGGTCTGTGTTGCGTGCGTACGCAGAAAACGGGGGAGGGGCAGAGGCTGAAGCCTATAGTGAACATCTCAAAATATGATGACTTGTACTGCTGCAATGTGTATTGTCAAAACACGTGTTGTTTAATGGGGGCGCACTGACACACTGACACACTGCATGATTTCTGGAGTGCTGACACAGAACATAGTGTTCCAGAGTACAATCCCACGATGATGCTGTGTTTGTCGAGGAAAAGCTGCTGGCACTGAGGAGAGCTCTGATAGCTCACCAGGTTGGTTATCAGGACTCGAACAGTGGCTAGCTGTGATTGTGAAAAGCTCAAAACTCACTACTAAGTAAGAGAACATACAAAAGGAAGGTATACGGTATGTTCATTTATAATCTTGTGCCATTTACTGGCTACATCTGTGACACAGCTACCAGGAAATGTCTCTATGTAAATGTTCTCTGCTGAGAAACCTTTCAAATCGCATTATTGCAACACTATCCAGACAACAGGGGGGCCCCGTGCAGCGCCCGACCTCTTCCCTCGCCTCCGTCTCTCCACAGCCCGCATGTTATCAAGCCCTCACACACACGCAAACAGAAACACTACCCACATCCACACAATGGGACATCGCCTATGCCAGTGTTTCCCAATCATCGTCCCGGAGTCCCCTTACAGCGCACCGTAGTGTTTACCCTGCTCGAACGCTCTGACTCATCAGATCATCAACAACAAATCTACAGTATAGTATACCATGTATGTGTGTGTGTGTGTGTGTGTGAGAGAGAGAGACTAAAACAACATGGGCCTGCACTCCAGCATGGAAACATCACACACACACACACACACACATGTTGTTGACACAGTGGAACACACGTACGCACCAGCCGCACCAGTCACTTTATCACTTTATGAGGCTGTGTAACGTGACACGGTGTGTTTTTCCACTACACATTACAGAAAAAAACAACTGGTCCAAACAGGGTCCAGTGGAACTTGTGGTACTAGTTAATTTTACACCAAATTCAGAGCTCACATTAGCGGTCACAGTGACGCTGCTCCTTAGATTAAGGGTTGCTTTCACACTTTTTTTTTTTTTTTAGCACTGACTGGAGTGTCTTTCATACTGAAAAAAATGCACACACCGTTACCATAATGACACACTTACCAGTTCTACCTAGCATCGAAACTAACTAGCCTAGCTTGCGCTGCAGACTAGCTGTTAGTTATTATTATTGGTAATGCAGATGAAATTGGTGTAATTCTGGCGATGAGGAGGTGGTTTCGGCTTCAGAGGCACATAGTTAGTGAGACGTCACATCACATACGGGTGATACACGCCAAAAATAGTCACGTTGTTATTTTTAGTTAGGTTACAATGTTGGAAAATTGGCAGTGAAATATTTTCACTGTCACCCTCTGTTTTTCTGAAGATTTTCTTTTTTCCGAGCTTTGTGTGGTGGAAAAAGGCCAAAAATGATCATTAATGGTTCTTTTATTGAGTCACGGATCTTTCCTTTTATATTTCTCAGCGCTGTTATGTGGAAAGTTGCTGCGACATGTGACCCAGCACTGCAATCTGCAGAACACTTCATAATGGATTCTTAGGGTACCTAAACTAGAGCACGGATTAATGCACTGACCGTAATCTAAAAACGGATGTTAAAAAAAAAAAAGAAAAAAAGATAGCATAACCTGCTATGAAGGTAACCTGCTACTACTCAGCTACCAAACAATCTCAGATATAAACTGAAGGATGTTGCTGTGACAAATAACTGAAAAATAACAACAAAAAAAATGCCTTTCTATTTCTAACAATAGCCTTGGACCAGATTTGTTTAACTTAAGGTACAGCATGTCCTACCTCCTTTCTGCTTTTATTAAGCGATCGTGCTCTGTCTGGCTGTGTGAAACTGTATTTGTGCTGATGTGACAGGAATATAAAGAGTACGACTGCAATGAAATCTTAATACTAATACATTAAGACATTCTATAAAGTTTGCGTGCTTTTTTTTATTATTATTGTTGTAAGTAGATATATACTATATATCTTAATTGTCACACATTAAAACACACACTGGGATGGAATGCATATTGTGGCCTGAAAGCTTTCCAAACGAATGTGTATGATTTATCAGCCCTTTTGCACAGCCCCTGTGTGACAGACGAGATATGGATCGTGCCTGTTGGTGACGTGTTATACACAGCGCTATTAAAGAGGCCACCAGTCGCAGTGGGCATGTAGGGAGCCTAGTTTCATTATTGTTAATGCACTGATGTTGACCTGCCCCCGCCTTTTTCCTCTTAGGGGAATCCCCAAGGCAGTCGTTACTTTCTGAGCTCCAGTGAAGGCTGTTAGATGAGGGATGGACGTAAACGCACACTGTAGATGTCAGGAGCACAACCTGGCCAGCAACACAAAATGGTGGACAAAGGCAGTAAAAGCGTAAACAGGAGCAATAAAATGGGCTACAGAGATGTTTAACAGATGTGAAAGAACATTGCCAGACAGTCGCAAGACATCCAGAGTTCGAATAAAGTGAATGTTTTTAATAAATCTTACAATGGTGTAAAAAAAATATGACTGGTGTGGTCAAACTTAATATGGACTATTAAATGAAGTGTTTTTGGCCACCTTAAATTGGACAAATAACAACGGGCCTCTTTTAGCAAGCTGGATACAACTGAATTTATTTATAAATTGTTTACATGTTCAGGAAAATCCTGTTAATTTGGGAAAACCTCTATCTATCGTATCCTTCTTTTCACTTCTGAGTGTATGCAAATTTACATATAATTTGACTCACTAATGTAAACCTCGATTGATCGGCTTTAACTGATATAATTAGCAGTGTGTTACTGTGATTTTACGCCATCAAGTTTAAATCACTTATTTATGAGGCCAAGTGTGTTTTTATGGGTTTAATGAGCCTGCTGTGATGCAAATTAGATGCTTTTGGTTAGCTGGAGTTCTTTGGGACGACTTTCCTCTATTAGTTTGCTGACTAGTTAGCAGATATTCCTCTAACTAGTTTAGTTTAAAGCCAGATAAAGAATAACCTTACTCAAAAATATTTCTTATGTAAAATCTTGTTACTTAAGACTAGAAAATACAGGTAGTAATGACGATTTTGGTTCTGAATATTTGGATAAAATGGATCTATAAAATGTTCTCATAATAAAAATGTCAAAGTTCAAAAGCAATATGTTTATTTCAAGGTTTTTGTCCACTTGTGACTACCGTGTTATCTGAAACTGAAAGCACAATTTGCTGATAATTAGCCTAATGGTTTCCATTAAACATTTTGCTTTCAGCGTTTAATGAGTCCAGTATTTAATGGAAACCATTAAACCAATATTCCCATTACAGAGTGTTTTTCAGCAGAGATTCAAGAGACGAAGTAAAAAAATTACTTTGACAAACGTACATTTTTGTGAACCCCAATTTAATCTCCAACAAGCAGTTTTTATCTAAATTTAACAGAGCAAATCAAGCATATTATTATCCATCTCTGTAGGCAATAACACACTTCCAATTCATACCGAGAAGCTGACGAGGGAGTCCTGAAATCTGTCATGAAATGGAACGGTGGTTTCCTCCAAATCATACAGAGAAACATGACGCACTGGTCATTTTTCAGTTGTTCAGTCAGTACATGTCCCAAACACCAATACGCAACACTTTTAATATAACACACACACACACACACACACACGAACTACTGGGATAAATGGAAGAATTGTGTTACATGATACTATCTCATCATTACAGTAGTTAATAATAAATAAGTTTTATTAAGAACAAATATTAATAACAGGCACATTTTTTCTTACAGGAAAATGATCAGTTGTGGTGTAAGTAGGTATAGCTTTGAATGAATCTTAAAAAATAGAGTTAATAAATTCAAATGCACTGAAATCTGTGATTTAATGTATTGGTAGCTAGCAGAAAAGACAAAAATGACAATTCTCAGTTATAATATGAGTCATGACTGAGAAGTGTAATGTCTGAATACACTTCCATGTGCATCATTTTCTTTATGTAGTTCACATTTTTATGGACTAGTAACATCAATCCTACGAGGTGGAGAGGAAAAAGAGAAGGAAAAAAGGAGGAGAAAGAACGAAAAACATAAAATAAACTAATGAATATTAGAAAAAGGAGAGAATAGAGAAAGAAATATGCATGAGTGCATGGGCGAACGAAACAAAATAAAAACGAAAAAACAAAATACAAAAACAAATACAAGCAATAAGAAAAAAAAAGAAATGAATTAAGAAAATTAAGACAATTACATACAACACAAAAAAATGAATACAGGAACCAAGAAAAGAAGAAATGAAATAAGAAAATTAATACGAAGATAGACAGGAAACATTGTGAGGAAAATTTCCAGAGAGTGAACGAAATTATACTCAGACAAAAAACGTATATTAATGATTTAACATATAAAATAGAATAACAAAAGATTTTTTGTTGACTTTATTTTCCACCTCGATTAGTGTTTTCCCCTCTGGCAAGGTTTGATATTGTTCGGATTTTTCACGGCGTCTCTTCCTGAGAGACCACAGTGCCATGCTGTAATTCTCCATCCTTCCTTTTCTTACACTTTTAAGATCTATTTTCAAGGCAGTCGCTTGCCATGATTTTCCTTCTAAGCTCTCGGTTGTGCAAGTTTCCCACTGAGCTGTTTTTGCGTTTCAAGTGGCCACATCGAGCTTGTTTTTCCACCTCCCGCGCTCCTCACACACAGAGCTGACGCTACAGCAAAACACGGTGACCTTTCAGAGGAAGACAGGCGAATAAGCCTTCCTCCGCTGCCAAAATGTCAACATCTTGTGTTTTTTATTCACTTTCTTTTTTAGTTATTTGTTTTTGCAAGCGCTCTTGGCAGGCCGTGATGACCTTCATGCCTATAAGCAAACTGTGTTCAATGCCGAGAGAGGAGGCGAAAAAAAGATCTCCTTCTTTAACAGGCAACGACATGAACGCTTGTGCAACCTAATTAGACATAACATGCCATGCCATCATACTTTACTAACTGAATTTGTAATTAATTTGTAATTCGTAAAACTACAGGCAGCTCCTCTTTCCTGTCTCGCTGATACACTGTGATGGAGATGAGGTCATGCGGAAAAGCTCGGCATGGCCTGCATCTCACTTCAAACGAGAGAAAGGAGGAAGGAGAGATAAAAAGATCAGAGAGAGAGAGAGAGAGAGAGAGGAAGCTTGCTGAAAGCACAGATATCATTTCTGAAAATAAAGTCAGCCTGGTTTGTGTGAGCTTACACACTCACACTCACACACACACACACACACTCCCAGGCTATTTTCACATAATCTGCCCACCAAATGTAAACACGACTGTGGCGTCATCTAAAAACAGGAGTGTTTTTCTCACATCCTTCCTCCACAGTCACATTTATCTTGTCCTTTAAACACACCCACCCACACACACCCACCCACACACACACACATACATTCACACACAATGCCGTGTGACGATTATCGCTTTTTACGATATACATCATTTTATATTGTGATTGTGTCTGACAGGAGGCTTCCTAAGTAGATAATATTTCTGCACTCTCGACCGAGCAAGCCATAAAAAAGACTGAAATATAAAAAAAAAAAAAAAACTAATACACCAGTCACGCTGTCAGGAATAAACCACTCAACGTTGTGCTGTTATAGGAAGATAATCAGCGACAGGATGGTGTGATGAAGCGGAGTTACTGCTACCTCCCTGAAGTTGATTATTTTCCTATAACAGTGCGTCCTGAAGTGTTTTATTCCTTGCACTTCACCAAAAAATAATATTTATTTATTAAAAAATGACACGTCATACTTTCTATTCATTTATAGTTACGTTGTGGAACGTTCATGAAACAACTTATTTCCTGTTCTCTCAGCTATAAACAGTCGTTCCCTCACCAGTCTGTCTTTTTTCTCTCTAATAAGAAAAATAACCCACAGCTTGTCATGTTACTGACAAACAGCAAAGCGCAAACTCGTCCTTCCTGAAGACTTACAGTTACAGCTTTACCTCTGACTGTTACAAAGCTCTGACACTGGAGACTCCTTCCATAAATGTGAAATAAACATCTCCTTACAGAAAACCTCACCATATCAGTGATTATACATGATTTTAACCCTTTTATGTACAGCCTTCACCGTAACCGTCCTGTTCAATGAGCTGTTACTATAGAAATATTAATATATTAGAACTAGTCACTACTGTAATATTTTCTGACCATCAGAATGGTATAAATAACCTTACAGTACACAGAAACAAGAGGGTATGTGGACGAGTCATGATCTTTGAGATTTGTAATGAGTATGTGAAAGAAAAAAACCCTTTTTTGACATGGAAATTGAATAAGAGTATAAGCATTTATTTGTAATTACACTCAGGTAAATAGCAAATCCTCTACTGTATTGAGATAATTTAATGAGATATAATGACTAAAAGGCTTGAAGCAATGCTAATGAGTGATGGGAATACTGCTGTGTCTGCTCTCCTGTCCCCTCTGGCTACACTGAGCCCAAAACAGCTCATGTAACATGAACCTGCATAAGAGCTGAAGAGCTGAAAATTCCCATTCAGTGCATTTATTCTGGCTACTTGTGGACATTTTTGCTTTTATGCACTAATCCCATCGTCAGGACATTCTGCTAGTTTCAAAAGTCACATTTGCAAAGACATGTTTTTTTTTCTGCAGGAACAGAACACTTTCTACCTGTTTTATCCCCGCAAACTAGAACAGTGTCTCCTCTCGTGTCGTTTGACCTTGGTCACAGTGTTCTCCAGTTTCTTCGATTCGATCTGCATAAAGATGTCAACTTCTGGCACAATTTGCTGTCCTGCTGAGCTAATTTATACGACACTTAGCGTATAATCATATTTAATATCCGTAATTACTTTTAATTCATTTTCCTCGCAGCCATATCAAACCTCTCCCTTACGTGTAGTCATTGGACAAGCATGCTGCTCTGAGAGCCT
Organism: Pangasianodon hypophthalmus; assembly: GCF_027358585.1. Classification (NCBI taxonomy): domain Eukaryota; kingdom Metazoa; phylum Chordata; class Actinopteri; order Siluriformes; family Pangasiidae; genus Pangasianodon; species Pangasianodon hypophthalmus. The sequence goes on from NC_069715.1 coordinate 3,540,824, forward strand.
CAGAGATCCACCTGTACTGCTGTTATAGTAGCCAGTGTGATCCAGCAGGACTCAGTGTGCTTCCAAACACTCAGGCCAATGCATGTCTTTTTGGCAGAAGGGGAATTCCAGGTGGTTTACCTAAACGTGAACTCCACCTTCTGCTCTTTTGCTGAAGCTGAGCCTCATCAGCTTTCACGCTAGGCGTTCCATGATTGCCATTTCTGTCCCAATGATATTATAGTTACAGATATGTAAGAAAAGTAAAGAAGATTTTGCAGGTCAGTGAAAATGCTGAATGAACAGATTAACACGCTGATTTGTGTCTACGCACCGTACGCATTTTGAAACAGACTACAGTTATGCTGATTTTAAGCACTGAATTGAAGATAGAAGCTAGTGGTTAAGATCCTGGCCTACTAACTGGAAGGTTGTGAATTCAAGTCCAAGCATGACCAAGCTACCATGATGGGCTGCTTGAGAGAGACCAATAACTCTCAACTGCTCAACTGCATCCTGTTTCATTGGATAAAAGTGTCAGCCAAAGGAGCAAATAGAAGTCAAAGGAATGAGGCTTGAAATTATTACAAATTATACCAGGAAATAGTTTTTTTGTTTTTATAATAATCACGTAAGGAGAATAGTCGGTCTTTTTCCAACCTTCAGCTGTCCAGGTTGGGTGAGTCCATGCCCACTGTAGCCTCAGATTCCTGTTCGTGAGTGAAACCTGATGTGATCTTCTGCTGCTGTAGCCCATCTGCCTCGAGGTTCAGCATGTTGTGCATTCTTGTGATGTGTTGTGATGCTTTTCTGCTCAGTATGTTTGTAAAGAGTGCTTATTTGAGTTACCGTAGACTTCAGCGATTCTCGTTTGAGCTCTCTCATCGACAAGACGTTTCCGCCCACAGAACTGCCGCTCACCCGATGTTTTTTGTTATTCACACAATTCTGTGTAACCTCTAGAGACTGTTGTGTGTGAAAGTCCCAGAAGATAAGCAGTTTCTGAAAGACTCAAACCAACCCAACAACCAACAGCATGCCACGGTTAAAGTCACTGAGATCACATTTTTTCTTCATTCTGATGTTTGATGTGAACATTAACTAAAGCTATTGACCTGTATCTGCATGATTTTATGCATTGTGCTTCTGCCACATGACTTTCTGATTGGATAAGTGCATGAATAATAATGAATGAGTGTATATAAAACTATAACTGCATACTGACACTGTAATCTACTCTGCTTAAAAAGACGTTTGCTGTGAAGTGCTGCTGAGCTGAACACCAGATCTGTGGGCATTACCCTTATGAGCTTTATTATTTTCTCTTAGTGCCTGCTTTTGAGTGCTGATTATTGATGTGTCAGTCTTCACCTCTAGGTTTTCCCCTGAAGAGAAGAAATATTGCAGCAGTTAAAGCCACAAGGAAATGGAGAGAGAGCGAGAGAGAGAGAATAACAACCTGTCCTTACACTGTCTCAGCAGGCCTGCTGGCGATGGGAGCTTTGTCTTTTCCGCAATTAAGCTAATAGGAATTCTGAGCATGCCAGATCATCACTGATGTTTTTATTCCTTCACAGGTGTGTGTGTGTGTGTGTATGTGTGGGGGAAGAAGCTTGGAAACGAGATGCAGTAGATTTATGTGTTCTGGCTCCTCGGTCTCTTCCCTCAGGCCAGGCGTGCAGTGACAGCAGAGAGGATTCTCCTCCGCTAAGCTCTGCATGTCCACTGAAATAGCATGGGCGTTAAATCATAAGTTTACGCCGTGTCAGAATTACAGTAATTATGAGTTTCTGACTTGTACAACCATTCATGCCTTTGTCAAACTCGATTTGACGTCACTTTATAAACAAACATGCTGAAATACGCCAGTGGCTTCCACAGCTAAAGCGTACAGATAAAGGAAAATTCCACCCTGGACAACTTTCTTATTTAAACTTCTTTTAGGGACATGTTGCCCTAACCTTTTCACGTTGGTTGTTTCCTGCATTAGATACAATGCCGTTGGACTGCCTGCTGAGGTGTAGCCATGGCTAAAGCTCATCTCTACCTAAAGACAGGAATGCAGCAGCACTTTAGTCCTTTAGTCTGTCCAGCTCTCTCATCTCTTTATCTGTACACTCTGCTCAAACAGATCAGCTACAACTTTAATGCTAATAAAGCCACCAATGTCATTGCATTCATCACCACGTAGATCGCTAACTAGCCAAGATGAGTCTCTGCTGTAACTCGGCGCAAATGCGTCTTATATCCGCATTGCATTCTGGGACTTTGAATCCAACGTTTGCTCTGTCTCCACTACTTCCACGCTTGAGCGCACACAACAGAAAAGATCTTAATGTTTAACCGAACATTTCTTGCTAGCCATTTTTAATGGGAGTGTTGCCATAGAAGTGACTACATTTTCCAGAGAGTACATTATCCCAGCTGTCTCAGGAGTGTGTGTAAATATTCGGAGACCGTAGCCTCTGTTCATTTTATTCTCCTGAACAAAATGCTCATTCTCTGAGGTCCCCCTGGGCCTCCTGTCTGCTCAGGGCCTTTGCTGTTATCCTCACCTTTCCTACTGTTACAGTACATCTGAGTTGTTTTCACATGATCATTACCATTATTTCAGTCCTGATGTGAGCTGAGAAAAACAAAATTAGCTCCCTGCTTAGAGACTCTAGGTACAAAACAAACGTACAGGTAAAATGTGTCTTGTGTGCCCCCTTGTGGCTGTCAAGAGTCACTTATATTCTCAGTATTATTTATATTCTCAGTAGAACAAGTGTGGTAATTTATATAAATTGCCTAATAATTAAAAATTCATATAAAAACATAATCAGAGACACTCGTCTTACAAATACCAGACATAATCCATCCATCCATCCATGTTCTATACCGCTTATCCTACACAGGGCTGCGGAAAGCCTGGAGCCTATCCCAGGGGACTCGGGGCCCAAAGCGGGGGACCCCCTGGACGGGGTGCCAATCCATCACAACCCATAGGGAAGCAGTATTACCATAAATGTCAGTATATCAAAGTTCCTTCATATTTTTCTGTCTGTATTTTAATTGTCTTTGTATGTCCTCTCTTTAAAGGAAGTGGTGTGTAAGACTGCAGAGAGACTTTTGATCTCAAATCACAAAATATGATTTTTTTTGAAGACTCCTATTTATTTATTTATTTTTTTTATTTATGCTTTTCTGCTTCCCCATTTTATATTCTTCTGTCAATTTATGCTTTATGTTGACCTTATTCAACTACAATAGTATATAGTATATTCTTGCTGGTTTTATATATATATATATATGTGTGTGTGTGTGTGTGTGTGTATAATTTATTTATTTATTTATAAAGTCAACGTATATAGTTCTATAGTTCTATATAGAAGTGTCGTATATGAAACAAACATGGCGTCTGCAAACCTTCTCCTTCATGAACTTCCGCTTCCGGTTGTGTGCTGACGCGTTTCCGTGTTTGAGCTGACGCGGCGTTAGACGGGTTCGTATACGAGCGAGCGGCTACGTGTCAGTCCTCTTCCACCCGCTACACGACTCGGACCCGGAGACAGAGGGAGCAGGAGCAGACATAATGGCACCTAAAGGCGGTAACAAGCAGCAGTCTGAGGAGGATTTACTGCTGCAGGACTTCAGCAGGAATCTTTCGGCTAAATCCACTGCACTGTTTTACGGAAACGCGCTCATCGTGTCCGCCATTCCCATCTGTAAGTGTGTATGCTAGCAGGCTAACGCTCCTCATGCTAATCACTGCTAGTTTATTATACATACAACCTGCTGGCTGATTAGCTCTTCTCTTTTATTTATTGCACTAGTTAGCAAGGTTAGTTATAACTAGCTAGTCAGCGCGTGCATTGATTACTTCCTGTTTTCCTTGTGTGTGCACTACGTAGGGAAATAATAATAATAATAATAATAATAATAATCAGAGCATGCAGTACAGAATTGCACTAATCTGATCAAAGGGGAATTTGCTACTTGATTTTATATGAAAAAAAAAAAATTCAACAGTAATCACCTAGTTTGGTTGTGAAATTTATTTTTAAATTTAACCCTTGTGTGCTGTTTGGGTCAAAATCATTAAATTGTACATTATAATAAACTTTATATATTTGGCTCATATTCTATACAAAGTGCTGAAATATCAACTGACTCCAATACTTTAGGAGCATCTGTAATATATTAGGAGCGTCTTTGGTCATGAGAAGTGTGTGTGTGTGTGTGTGTGTGTGTGTGTGTGTGTGTGTTGTATACATGTGTTCACTGTTTCTCAGAATCCTAGGCGTATTCGAGTCTGATCATTCCAGATATTCTGTTGTGTCTCGGCTGCACAGTCAGTAAACGCAGTGAACAGTCCTGAACACACAGGATGGATGAGTGTGATGCTCAGCTTTACGACCTCATCGTGTTCAAGGTGTAATTACTGATGTTTTATTTCCTGACAGGGCTTTTCTGGAGGATCTGGCACATGGACCTGGTGCAGTCTGCGGTTCTGTACGCCGTCATGACTCTAGTCAGCACGTACCTGGTGGCATTCGCTTACAAGAACGTTAAATTCGTCCTCAAGCACAAGTAAGAGCCTTCTTTAGTGTGTCTTTAAGGATAAGGATCTTTAGGATTATTTGCAGCTACATGTTTACAGCTCATCTGTATAAAAAGCACAGGTTCCCGGCCCCTGTCCACACCTCATCTCCAGGACCGGGGTTGGGGAACGTGTGTGTGTGTGTGTGGGGGTTGGTGGTTTTGTGTTCACGTTTATGTTAAACTGGTGTTCTGATGTTCAGGGTCGCTCAGAAACGTGAAGACGCCGTTTCCAAGGAAGTGACCCGCAAACTGTCTGAGGCCGACAACCGCAAAATGTCCCGCAAAGAGAAGGACGAGAGGTAAAAAAAAAATAAATCAGTGTCACTGTTGATACAGAAGTTCTGAGGCATGTGTTGATGGTCGTCTGATGAAATAGTGGTTTGAGCGAGTCACCCTAAAACTGTTTTACAGTTCACTTCAGATCAGGTCACATGACCTGTGATGTAATAACGATGGATTAGGGCTGGGTTTAAATGTAAATCAGTAGATTTGTGCGTATTTGTGTGCAGGTTCACTAAATAAATAGATGTAACCTAATCCAGAGAGGCCAATATTTACGGTAGAGCTGTAAAATTTACCTTTTTTGATCCCTTGTTATTTTATGTAGAAGAAATTGAACCTGTGAGTTCCAGATCCTCGTGGATTTTTTACTTTTTACCAGGGAAAAAAGTTGTAAAACAACATGCACTAGGGGTTTTTGTGGGAAAATTATTTGAAAAATGTATTTATTCCTCTCTGCCTGCTGTGATTTTCTTGTTAGCAATGTTGGCAGCTCTGCTGTTCTAGTTTTAGTCTATAACAGGATTGCTTTGCTTTTTTACTTATTTTTGTTCTTGTCGAAGCACTGCGACACAGACGCATTAACCAGAAACCCATAAAAGAGAGAACTCTTCATCCTTTTGACCACCAGGTGTCACTAGTGTGCATCATGTCAAAAACCTTCGATTAATAAACACTTCACTGCTTCAGAAACTAAGTTTTGCTGTCACTAGATAAAATCAGCTCACTCAGTAACCGATTAGAGAAATAATGTAAACTAGCTCATAACTAATACTCATAAATAATAAGTTTTGTGAGGGCAAAGTGATGAGACAAAGTGAAAGAGACAGATTTCTTGTCTGTGCGGATGAGTACGCAGTGTAATCACCGTCCAAACCTCGACTGAATTTCAGCTTTGATAAGACAGATAAGATTTTAAGTTGTGAGTGCTGGTTAAAGGTCTCTCTCTCTCTCTCTCTCTCTCTCTCATCTGCTGACAGGATTCTATGGAAGAAGAATGAGGTTGCGGATTACGAGGCCACGACGTTCTCCATCTTCTACAACAACACCCTGTTCCTCGTGCTGGTCATCATCGCCTCCTTCTTCCTGCTGAAGAACTTCAACCCCACAGTGTAAGAATATTAGTTTTCGCTTTATTTTTCCTCAGCCGTCTTTTCTCCACAGCCCCGTCCACACCAATATGGATATTTTATCTTTTCACGTGAAAATTTCTCCAGCCTTGACAGCGTTTTCCTAAAGCTTCATTTTTTCATTTTATATAAATATCTGTATACGTGTAGACGGGGTTCTGAATCTCCATCTTTTTTTCTCTGTCCATATTCTGCCTTTTCTCCCAGTGTTTTCTCTCTCTCTCTCTCTCTGGTTCTTCATCTTTCCATCTTTTTCTCAGTATCACAATTAGACCACGTTAAAAATAACGTGATCGTAAAAAATACTCACTGAAGATGATCATTATTTTCTCTCCCGCAGGAACTATATTCTGTCCATCAGCGCCTCGTCTGGTCTCATCGCTCTGCTGTCCACAGGCTCAAAGTGAGAGAGAGAGAGAGAGAGATAGAGCATGAAAACTAAAACATCGAGGAAGAAGAGGGATGAACAAATGAAAGACTGGGGTTCTGGGCGTGGGGGTGTGTGTGTGTGTGTCCGGTGAACGGGGTGCAGGAGACTTTATCATTTCATCAGTGAACTTTCATGAAATTCATGATCCGTGTGATGCCGAGGGGTCGTTTCTGACTCTTTCACTTTTTATACCAATAAATGACCGTTAACCCTGACCATTAACCAGCTCTCTTTCTTTTTTTTTTTTTTTCTCTTTCTCATGAAGTTATTAAGAAATAAAAACACAGCTTGTCATGTTCCTGAGAAACCGCTACACATTAGTTACAGCTTTAACTCCAACTGTTACAAATCACTGACACTGGAGACTCCTTCCATAAATGTTATATAAAACATCTCTTTACAGAAAATTCACCATATCAAAAGTTAATCAGAAACTTCTGACCAATCAGATTTGAGAATTTTGGCTCTTTTGAATGCTGAGTATAAAAATAAACAGTGTTGGCTACGTTTATGTAGACGGATGAATCTGCCTTTGTTTAAAAGGGTTTGAGGAAAAATGATCACAGTTAACGTATCAGACCAACAGGAATAAAAAAATCAAACAGTGGTTTATCATTTGCGTTTTTATTTCAAGCATATAATCGAGCTCTACATATTGTATATATGTACAGAAGTCAGTGTGTCCATCCAGGGGTAAGGTGATGCACATGACATGATAGTGCGACTACGACTACTACCACAGCAAACGTGTCGTTTGTAAAATGATGAAATTTACACAGTATCTCATTTCCTCGTATGCACACGGCTGTTTATGGATTCGTATGACAACGCAAAAGCCCTGTGTGTCACAAGCATGTTATTATAAAGGCACTCGGTCCAGAGGTCAGCTGTAGCCATGTGATGGAACACGCTCGGACGCGTGGATTTTCAGAAGTTTCTGTGTGGCAGCCTGAGAAAACGCTACACGTGGTCAAATTTGGACAGTTTGGAGAGCAACACGTTTTCCTGAACTGAAAGATGTTCCTCGTTTGCATGTAGCTCAATGTAGCTCAGAGTTCTCACTTTGACTGTCAGCATCGTCCACATCAGTCTCTGTCTCGTCACCTGACGCAATAATCATCATCATCACGAGCCTCATCGCCGTCTCTTCACTCCACTGATCTCTGTTCACGCTACGTAATAATCGCTGATTAATACAGATTCTTCTGTTGCGTTTGGATCAATTTTTTTGCTATTGTGTTATTATTTGCTCATTTAAACATTTTAGAACTTGGTCTGTACAGAGTGTGTAAGCGCTCTTCTCTGTTTTGATGATGATGATGATGATGATGCAGGAGATTAGACACAGACATTAGACTTATTAGACTTCTGTCTGTTTCAGGATTTGGGCGTCTTTAAGCACGCTGACTGTTTTTACCGCTGTGTTTAATAAACTGGCTCCTTACACAACATGATCTTTACAGGAAAGCTTAAACAATACCATTTACAGGAAAGAGCCAATGCAATGTTAGAAAGTAGCTTAAATAATACCATTTACACAGCGTTTTGATATTTACACATTTACGTTTTCTTAAAATAGAGATATCAAAGTACATTACTGGAAAAAAAACAACAAAGCAAAAAAAACCATTTTTGTCAGTGACAATGATATCTGATGGGTTTTCCCAGACCGCCACACACACACACACACACACACATATATATACCTACACTAGAAAGTTTGTAATGACCAGAGTAAAACAAATGCACATTTTTCAGAAAAGTTCTTTCCACTATGACTTGCAAATAAGTAAATGCTGTACACTGTCATAAAAATAATATGTAATGTGAGAAGTTAATAACCTCTGGAAATGTAGAAGAGGAAAAATTAAGAGAGAGAGAGAGAGAGAGAGCAGCATTTATTATGTGTAATATAGATTATGGCTTTCAGATTGAGTAGTGAGCTTGACTATAAGCTGCATATGTACAGAATGTGTGAATGAAACTGGTCTTCACGTGCTCTATACTACTGCGGAATCAGCGGCTGTGTTTACATTGAAGAATTATATTCATTACGATCGCAGATTGTGAATTGACCATTTAAGTATTTTAAATATTTACACACAATTGTAACATTTTTGTTTATTTAGAGAGGCGTTTGAGTTTGTCGAGGCTTCTCTGCTGAAAAAAACAATAGAAACCATCACAGAAATTCTAATGGTTTCCACTACAAATGCAATTACAATCCATCACCTATCCAGTAAAACCATTACCATTATTGGTCCTTAATGGTGTTAGACATAACATGCCACCAATAAAAGGCAATAAATTACCAGTAGAGACCTACAGGGACAATTTTTCCATTAAAACCAGTACAGTTCCCATTATAACCATTAAAACCATTACAAATTCTATAAGGGTTTCTATTGTTTTTTTTTTTTTTTCCAGCAGGGTTATCAGAGCGTCTCTGTTAGCATGTTAGCCGAGTGTCCAAACACTTTTTAATTTGTCTCTTTAACAAGTTTTAAATCATGTCCATCTCCTTAAAATGTCCAATTTGGACACATTTTGGTGAATTTTGGTTTATATTCACCAAAAATTTCACCATTAATGAAGCTGTAGTAATTAAAAACAGTGGAAAATTTTGCCTAGACTGCATTCTTCCATATGACAAGCATTTACTCATCATCTAATTTTATTGATATTTAAAAAAAAATATATGCCTCAACATGTTTTAATGTCCAGTTATTTTTTAAATAATTTAAACTATCTAGCATGAACTTTGTCTAATCACAGGACGATGTTTTGTTGCTTGTCAAATGCCTCGACTGCACATGTGCAAACACATTTCGAAGCTAAAAGCTCTTAATAATCAGATTAAAAGGTTTACATGCTCATTTTTATTATATTAAAAAGATTATACAGTATCTATCAGTTCATTTAGACTGCCTTCTATTTCAAATAAAACCTTAAGGGAATGTAATTAACCATTTCTTTTATTCCAATCAATCAGATGATTATAAAAACGGATTATTAGTCTGCATGTAAACACAGCCGTTGAATCCAGTTGAGCTTCATCCTAAGAAGCAAACAGAACTGGAAAAAAATAATACAAACAGGAACACAGCAGCGAAAGCTCTAGCTGCGTGTGCTGGTTGTTCAGGATGCACTATTTACATATTTAACGTTAATTCTACAATGCTGTCTATCTGCAATACAATTTCATGAGTTTAAACTGAAAACATCATCCTGATGAGCAACTGTTAAGTGTTCCAGCTTTGTTCTTGCACTAATTCTTTATAGCTCAGAAGCCATACAGTGTTCTGCCACGAGCGCAATGTGATCAGTGTCACACTATTTACAAAAACAAAACAATACAGGCTTTCTTTAATCAGATGCAATTACTAATGCAGGCTGTCGTTAAACAGGCAAAGACCAGTATGGATGCGTGGAACGGGACGCCTTGTTCCTCTTCAGCTTATCGAAAGCAAGGCTGCAGTTCTCCCGCTCGAACAGCAGGGTGAGACATGCTCCACACCTCCCGTCTCTACAATCTCCAGGTCTCCAGTATGTCCCTTGGCTCACAGCTCACCGAGCAGAGGACATGTCAGGTTCGGGACACTTCCAAGGTCAGAGCAGGGCGTCAGCAATGCGGCTCTCGGAGCACCACGCTCCCTTGCTACATGACGATTTGTGATTTCGTGCGTAGTTTTTCATCAGACGGTGGTTGTCGTCATGGTGATGCGTGGCTGTTGAGTTAGAAAGGGGAAGGGGGCATGCACAAAGAGGACACGAGCGAGGCGAGGCTCTCTCCCAGACTCCTACTACAGAGCAAACCCAGGAAGAGGAGGTGGAGGAGGAGGAGGAGGAGGAGGAGGAGGAGGAGGAGCAGGAGAGAGGTGTTCAGATCAGGAAACGCACCGGGACGATGTGACCCAAACCCCTACGAGCGATAGTCCTTCTTATTGTACGGCCTGTTTCCAAGTATGTGGTCGATTTCAGTCACTACATGGGACGTCATCTTGGGGAGAACCTGAGTGAGGAACATGAGATTACTTACAGGATCCCTGAGATCTAGAACTTCTACTTTCATTAGGCTTCTCACAATGATTACATTTTCACTGTTGCCTAATTGTCATATACATCATTGTGATTAACTGTTTAATTGTCTGAACTGATCTCACTTTTATAATTAAATAATAACTTTCACATAATACTGCACACACAAAAGCGATTTGTCTGAACTGAATATTTAAATAAACTTCTTTTATCTTTCTCTTTTAGACTGTAAAAACAAGAGGAGAAAACACTCGGGTGCAAGCTGTCATAGGAAACTAAACAACAAAGCAACGTCAATTATTTTCCTACAACAGTACACCCTGAAGTGTTTGATTCCTCTTACACCACTGCAATTTGTCGACGATTGCAATTTTTTATCGATTAAAGAATACATACTTTTTATCCATTTATAGTTACATTTAATGTTGTGGAACATCCCTGAAACTGGTTATCCTCTTCGTTCTTACATTATAGCAGTTATAAACAGTCGTTCCCTCACCAGCCTCTCTTACTTCTCTCTCTTTTGCAATTAATAATGATTTTAAAAAATGCAGCTTGTTGTGTTACTGATAAACCACAAAGCGCAAACTCCTCTATCCTGAAGATGTTGGAAAACTTACACTGGAGTTACACTGGAGACTCCTTCCATAAATGTTATATAAATATCTCCTTACAGCAAACTTCATCATATCAACAATTACAACACTTAAAGAGTAATGAGTAAAATATTACACATCATTTATTTATATGAAGGAACATTTATCGACTACATATTTTATATGGAAATATCTGATTGGGAATCTATCACGGAGTAGATGAAGTAGATAAAGTCATGAATGTGTGTGTGTGTGTGTGTGTGTGTGTGTATTGACCTGAATGGCTCCCAGGTTTTCTGTTAGCTGTTCTGGGTTGGAGGTTCCTAAGAGAACCGAACTCACTCCTTCGTTCCTCAGGCACCAGGCTGGATGGACAAAACAAACACACACATATTTTATAAGTTAAATTAAGACAACAAAGGAACTCCAATTTGGAAAATGACTCATATCTTCTAGAGTACGGAGCCCTGCACTCACAGCTGCTGTTCTGGGAGTGAACACTAGGGGATGCAATAGAGCTAAAAATGCAAGACAGGACAAAAGGATATGTTTCCTAAATCCTCAGTGCATCTGTCTGCTCTTAGTTACAAATCTGCCAGTTGTTTAAAAAGAGTGAGCGCATGAACACTTCCAGGATTCTCACTAGGAAATGTTCTTTCTAGGAATTATTTTTGGGAATGTCTTTACTCATATGCAGGACAGCCATTGCTCACAGAGGCTCATCTTAACATCTTAACTCCCACACTCCTAGAAAAGGGTTCCTTATGGGTTCTTTGGCTTCTAGTTTTCCAAAGGAGAACTACTGTCTTGCTGGCAGTTTGATACACAGTGTGTGTTGTACAAATGTCTTTAAGTATCATGATACAATTTTTTTTTTATCATATTATTCCATCCCTAATTGGTGGACTAATAGCCCTCACTAATAATTTCAGAATGTTATCCATTTTCTTAATTCCCTGTTTTTTGTTTGTTTGACGTGTGAGAATCCTGGCTTGCATGAGGTATGCTGTGATCAGGTTTGATACAAAGCAGGACAGCAGGAATGGACAAGAGTAGGACAGGAGAACAGGAGGACAGGAGGACAGGAGAACAGGAGGACAGGAGGAGAGGAGGACAGGAGGACAGGAGGAGAGGAGAACAGGAGGACAGGAGAACAGGAGGACAGGAGGAGAGGAGGACAGGAGGACAGGAGGACAGGAGGAGAGGAGGACAGGAGGACAGGTGGACAGGAGGAGAGGAGGACAGGAGGAGAGGAGGACAGGAGGACAGAGCGACTCTCACCCACAGCCAGCTGTGGCAGAGTGCAGCCGAGCTTCTCAGCAATGTGAGCCAACTCCTTCAGCTTAGCCTGCTGCTTCCTCCCATCCTCACTCATGATCTTCTCCTTCAGCCACTGGTACGACTACAGCAGAGAATGAGAGAGAGAGAAAGAGAGAGAGAGAGAAGCGGGAGAGAGACTTCTTCAGGACAGAGGAGTTTACACTTTGTGCTTTCTCGGTAACAACCTGCGTTCTTTTGTCTTATTAACTTCAGGAAAAAGAGAAGCTGGTGAGGGAACGACTGTTTATAGCTGCTATAAAGTGAGTGAGAACAGGAACTAACGAATATTATATGTTACTACAAATGGATAAAAATATGACTCATTTAATGTCCTTTGTGTACCTTCATTGACGCCCTAGAGGATTCTGGGATGCCGTTTTCATACTTTCCAGTGATGATTCCACAGGCAAGAGGGGACCATGTCATGGCTCCTACGCCTACATGCATACACACACACACACACACACACACACACAGAGTCAGTAAGAACAGAAATGACAGATGTGCTGTGTGGCAAAATAGGTGCGAGACTGAAAACAAGATCAGAACAGAGAGATGAAGAGAGTTTATTCAGAAGCTCGAAGACCGGACGAATTTCCAGTTTGGACACCAGACAGATGGAGAATAAAGGGGAAAAAGGGAAAGAGGAGATGAATGATTGACACCTGCCTATCTTGTGGTAGAGCTCAGGCAGCTGCACCTCCACTTTCTCCCTTTGAAAGAGGTGATACTCGGCCTGTTCACACACCGGGGGGATCAGGTTAAACTGCCTCGCCACCGAGTACGCTTCCTGTGCAGAGAGAAAGAGCGAGAGAGAGTGAGAGAGAGAGAGAGAGAGAGAGACAGTGAAATTGCAGCAATAATAGTACATGCCTCTGCAATCTTTTCTCCTCTTTTCTTCATGTGCATATGTTCCATCCAGCTGGTGGCTACTAAGTGCTTTCCAGTAATATATATTCCTGCAAGTGTATCATTGAAGCATTGCCCGCTGGGGTCTGATGCAGGGGTGTGTGCTCGTGTAGGAGGGACACTATTTGATGTGACACTAAAAAAGCCTGGCTGATCGCTGTAGCACAAATTACATGTCATTACCGCATCTGCCTCGCCAGACTGCGCCAGCCACACCAAGCGCGAAACGGCCCCACTGAACCCACCATTTATTAACCCGTGAATTAATGACGCTGGCTAAATTACAGTACTCTCCTCTCAACCAGCTCCCCCTGACAGCGAAACATGCTGTTGATCTGTCATTAGCACACACAGTATTAGCATGCATCCAGATAACAAAAGGAGTGTTGCTAAAAACACAATAACGCCAGGGCCGTCTCCGTGCCCTCTCATTCCGCACGTCAAATCAGCTTTTTTTTAGGAAGACAACACAACAATTAGTCCTCCTCCTCTCTTCCTCCCAGGCAAGTCGACGACAAGCTGCTGACCACTTAGCTGGAGACTCGAGTCGGTTGTGTAAGTAGGTAAGAATTATTTATAAATCACATTTAAATCTAAAACAGCTCCCATTGACCGAAGTGCTGTGCATTGAAAAAAGTGGAACAAGGAATAAAATAGTGTAAGAAATATAAAACATAAAACGATACATATAACGTGTGTAAAATGTTATATATAAAGCTAGGTCTTAGGGGTGGAAATGGAAAATGCCCAGTCAGCCTTGAGTTTTAATCGTGACCTTGGAACAGCCAACAGAATGTATAGAACTGTACCTAATATACTGAGAAGCCCTGAAATAAAAAAGTGAATGCATGGAGGATGACAGGAGGATGTGCGAAGATCTTACTGCTCACCATAATCTCCATGGCTGTCCATCGGGACGTCCCCCAGTACATAGCCATCCCCTGGTTGATCACGTGGGTCATCGCCCTCACGATCTCTAGCGAGAGAAGAGGAAAAATCAGCACAAAGTTACGCATACTATAATTCCTTTAACAGTATGGCTTTACGAAACAATCTGAGGTGGTAAAAGTATCACGATACTTTACTCAAGTGAAAGTGCAACTGCAATCTACGTAAATAAAACCTCAGTAACAGTAAAAGATGAAGTACAGCTTCAAATCCTTCACTCAAGTTAAAGTAGAAGGGCAGAAGCTCTTCCATTTACTTTACATATGAGTGTAAAAGTACAAGAAATCAAATCACAATCAAATCCCACACTGATTTGAGCTACTGATGGTAAACGATGGCTTCCTCCCTCATTATTCGAAGCTTATAAAATAGCACTTGATCCGGCGCATGCTATTATTTTGCATTGTATGTAGTTTTCATATTACAGTTACTCCTGCACACTATCAACCATAGATGCTAAATCAAAGTCATGAAACTGTTCTGTGTGCGCAGGATATAATCTACCATTTGCTATTTAGATTTGTTGAATTAATAAACTAATGCTGAATTAATAAACTAAAGGTTTCTGTTAATCTGTTGCACTCTGCTATAAAGAAAACATGCCCACAGTTTGAAGGATAAGCTGACCGTGCACTCATCTGCTACACTCACAGCTCACTTTCAGTACTGTTCATAATTTTATCTATAAAAATCCACTCGGAAATAAGCAATGTCTCTAATTGGCTTTTTGTGCATTTTAAAGGGATTATACTATTATACCAAATGAATGAATTTACAGCCAAAACATACAGTAAATTTCAACACAAATTTACACAGTGAAGTCCAGCGACGGTGGTATTATGCATGAAACATGCGCTTAAGTTCAGATAAGGTCTGATTCGTGCATAACTGACGCAGGCTCTGTTTAACTCAAACTCCGCCCCCAAGCATAACTCTCACTTAAAACCTGAACTTAAATCGTTCATCTGCAGTTATAGTACATCTGAGGTCAGAATACTTTGCTACAATTGCAGGATTAAATCCTCACTGTGTGCACTTTACTCACTCTCAAAGAGTGAAATTGATTCTGAGAGTCCTGCAGCACTGCTGAGAGTCGAACCCGAATCTGAGCTGTGGGAGAAACGCTGCACTGCAGACTCAGTGCTGCTTTAAACCTATTCACCCCTGAGGGGACATGACTGGTAGGGTTTATGTTTTAACTTTAGGGAACAGTACTGATAATGGAGTGTGTGTGTGTGTGTGTGTGTGTGTGTGCGTTTGTATCTGGGCAGTGTGGAATCCTAAAGTTCTGTAGGGACTGCAGGATGAGCTCTTTGGGAGGCTTTAATATTCACACACACACACACACACACACACACACACTCATGGTATAGAGCCAAAGCTGCAGCTCTTGGACATTCAATGCAGCACAAAAACACTGCACTGCTTCCTGCCTGCGCATACCAGAGAGGCAGAGAGGCATTCATAAAAACAAATTAAAGGCAGAGGAAGAGAAATGCTGAAAAAGGAGGAAGTGACATGACCCTTTGCTTCTTCCGTGCAAATGAGGCTGAAACTCTTTTTTTTGGTTATTCATCCTTTCAGATTCTGTCACGCTTGATAAGACCAGCTGTCATATGAGTGATTGCGAGCCCGAAAAAAGGTAGATGGATAAAGAAAAAAAAAATGAAAATGAGCAATAATTAGCTGCGAAGAGATCCTAATGAGCTTTAAAATGCAATCTGGCTTTTCAAAATGGAATTAGTAATTGCAAAGACCCCATCTTGCTAATAACCTCTAATCATGATGAACAATGCAACACAATGATCAGGTCTTAATCAGCTGTATACAGAGAGCTTCCACAAGCTGCACTCAGAGCATATTAGAGAAATATTAGTGATCCTGTTGTACTCTATTTATATTCTGCATATACAGAAAAGCCTTTCTGTATGTTTCACATGTAAACTTTAAATACGAGCCTTTTAACAGCAATTCAATAGGACTGATGCAACGATCTATCAGGACGAGACCTGAGAAATTATTTGGAGGCTCGTATGTAAACAGAGGTTGAAATAATACCAGGAAAGACACACTGATGCTTTCTGAGGTGCTTTATGCTGCGTGTTTTCTGAGTAACATGACAAGCAGTGCTGTGAGTCACCCTGAAATTAATAGTCATTCACAGTAACTCACAGTCAGAGCTGTCAGGTTCAGATTGGTAGGAAGTTTTAAATGCGTACATCAGAATACACCAGCTCTAACACATCCTGTCATCATGCCTGAAAGTAGTACAGTCAAAGGTCGGCCCCAGAATTTCCGGAGTGGTTTAATACAGAGCTGTAGACGCTGCAGACGAAGTCTTTCCCTTTCAACGACGCTAGCTAAGGTTAGCTGGCTTACTAGCTTACTGCTGTGATCGTTGTGCTGCGTTCTGATCTTGTAAAGTGAACACAGGTATACTGCAGTGCTGGTGATCAGGTCAGGAGATCACAATAAAGTACTCAACAGCCAATGGTAATGAGCTAACAGGTTAACGGTAGCATGCTAGCTAAAAAAACAAGGGGAGAGATTTTGCTCTTTCACCTGGTACTCATTAAGTGGGACAGATTATTGTCTTAAATGTTTAGTGAAGTGAGAAATTTTAGTTTGTAAGGAAAATCTAATCAGAAAAGACCAAAATCCCACTCTTATTAGACACTTTATTTATCACATATTTATGTTTTACATTTAATAATATCACTGTGTATGAGTCTATAGGCATAAGTGCTTTATCCTCCTAGTGGGAGGTGGGGGGTGGGGCTAACATTTGTTGTAGGGTTCTACGTAGAACCTTACATGGACATTTTTAGGAAAAAAAACCTCTTCATAAGGGTTTATAAGGGTTTTTGGATAGTAAAAAAAGGAAACACTCTTATAGGGGTCTACACACTCTTATAGGGGTCTACACACTCTTATAGGGTTCTACACACTCTTCACTTTACTTTTGTTTTTGTAAAGCTGCTTTGAGATAATGACCTTTGTAAAAAAGCGCTATACAAATAAAAATGAATTGAATTGAATTGAATTATAGGGGTCTACACACTCTTATAGGGTTCTACACAGAACTTTCAAGGGTTCTTCTGACCATTAACTTTTTCTGGCCTTCTAAATTGGTTCTACAGTAAAGGAAATAATCTGTCATAGGGTTCTGCATAGAAGCTACATGGGTTCCCATAGAGGGACAAATCGAAGAATGTTTTCAGGTTCTAGATTGAACAGGTTTTTTTCCCCCCATGAGTATGTTGTGTAGTTTGCATGACACAAGGTTACACTTAGGTTCTGTCCAGATTCTTCATGTAGGATTAGCTTCCTATGTAGGAAAAGCTAAAATCATTAACTTTTAAACAATCCATGAGAAAGTGAGGTACCACCATGTTCCCGGTGTTGCAGGTGCTGTCTCTGCATACTCGAACATGATTGGCTGTTTCACGTTATGATGCGATAACTCTCACCTGTCACTAACTGTTCTAATGGGATTTTCAGCAAACCTGCTGCAAACTGCAGTGTGGATATTCCCTCTTTTACCAGTCAGCACACTCTGCACTAAAAATAAATCCACCGGAAGGATTTCATCAGAGACAGTTTTATAAAGTTTAGGGTGACTTCAAGGGGACACTGTGGTCAGCATTTATATATCGGGGAAGCTACATATGTAGCTAATGCAACCCAGATAGGATGCATTTCGATCGATCCGAATCGGAGCGTGGTTTAGCCTGATTAAGATGTGGGAGGTGACTTTGCTGACTCAGCACAATTCAATAGATTTAGATAGACGTTAATATCACCTCCTTTAGCGAGGACACTGTGTGAGTGCTGTGGGGTTTGGGGACAGATAAGAGAAGAATAAGGAAGAGAGGGAATAAGAACAGAGGACATGGTAGGAGAAGGGAAGAAGATAAAAAAAAAACTGGACCTCAACGTTTTCTCAAAAAACAAACAAACAAACAACATCTTCTGTATGCTTCCATCTTTTCAAAATGATCTGATCATAGAACAAGACAACACTCTTTGTGGAAATAACAAGTGATCGAGGCTTAAATATGCAAATTATAAGATCGTAGAAAGGATCCTGAAATGTATGGACGCAGTAGTGCTTTAAGTGCAGCTTGTCATGTTACTGAGAGACTGTAAAGTGTAAACTCCTCCATCCTGAAGATGTCGGAAAACAAAAAGTTACAGCTTTACCTCTGAGTGATACGAAGCACTGACACTGGAGACTCCTTCCATAAATGTTCGGTAAACGCCTCCTTACAGAAAACTTCACCATATCAACAATTTACACACGTTTTAGAATCTGTTTATGTGGAGCGTCTGCTGTACATATCCCTGAGAATGACCTGTTACTATAGAAACGATAATATATTAGATAGAACGAGTGAATTAGTATAAGCTTGTGATTTGCAGCTGCACTACTGTTATAGAAAATGAGTTAACACCTTCTAACCAATCAAAATAGAGAATTCAACATAGTTACATTGTGGTAACTTGTCTTACTAGGTGATAAGTCTTCTTATTGTTGTGATTCAGTTTTACTGGATCCTTACAAATCTGCTTCCTGGATCTTGTTTGTATAGATCCAGAACCTTGGAAACATGAACAGAAGTGGACTGAATTGTTCCCACACCTATTATTCCCATACTATAGTAAGACCTGATAAAAAACACTGTAGTCTCACAGCCTACCTGGATCTATGTTATTGCTCCATGCATGTTTGAGTGTTGTGAATGATGATGTGCTACGGTGTTAAAAGGCAACTCGTAACTCATTTGCTATAGAGTGCACATGTTGGATTTGGTTTTTGGAATAAAAGCGTATCATGAAAGAGCATAAAAGCAACACAGGAGCTTAAAGAGATGGAAAGAAATGCTGCAGAAGATGGTCCAACACGGTCGAGCATCTTTCTTGGCTTGTGTTTGATCTGTAAAGCTCGGTACTGAGAAGTTTCTCGCTTTTCAGAAAGCAAAATTCAGCCTGAAACCTTAGATAACAAGAGAGATAACAAGAAGAACTATGATGCTATGCCAAAAGAGCTGCTCTCCACTTTCCATGCAATACAGCAGTGTGGAAGGCTGGATAGAAATGATATTTAAAAAAATAAATAAAAAGAATAAAAAGGTACAAGGCAAAGTGCATAAAATGAAAAAAAAAAATACAAGAAATAAAGCAACAAAAAGACAGATGGAGGGTGAAGGAGTGAGGCGGAGAGATTGAGTGGCATGCTATCCCTGACGGTTCATTTCGTTAAGCACTCTGAAGGCTAAAGTGAGTTAGTCGTCTCTCAGCACAGATCTCATTACAGCACCAACCCAAACTGATCTGTCACTTTCCATTTCTCCAGCTCCTCTTACTTACACTCTCTTTCTCTCTCTCTCTTTCTCCTGACTCGCACACTTTCTTTCACATCTTTCCATCGTCCAACTTGTGACATATGCAGGGTTGGTGCGTCCGCTAGTCTCTGTGGCTCAGCGGTACGAGTAATGGGGCTGTAAAGCAGTGGAGCACTTTGTGAGAACCAGCAGAAGAGTGTGAGTGATGGGTCGAGCTGTCGAAGTGCCTACACCCCGGGGGCTGCGCTCCACCGACAGGCCACGTTACCATCACGCCATCATTCGAGTGCTCAGAGATCAGACTGATGTAGACCTCGTTCAACCCTTTCAACCCAATTCCTCAGTAGAAGAACAAAAACTGTACAGAGTTCAGCTAAAATTCGGCTAACTCATTCTCCTCACCCTCCATCGGTGTGTTGCTGTCTGGACGGTTGGCGAAGACCACGTCCACGTATTCCAGCTGCATTCTCTGTAGAGAGCCTTTGAGACCTGGAAAGAAAATTAGACTGAATGAATCAGTGGAAATGCTAATGTTGCTAATACTGATTAAAATGCTAACCGCCTCTAAGCCTCTAACCCTGTATTATTAAAGTGCCGTCTTGGAGATAGTTCAGAGCAGTGTGACAAGTTAAATGTCTCAAACCTTCTCAGGAACCCAGGAACTTGTTCAAGAACACAATAGCTTCTTTTTTAGAAATCTAAAGAAAGCTTCTCAGAAACTCATGAACTTGTTCAGGCACCCAGGAAGACATTTTTTTAGAAATCTTGAAATATTTTCAGGAATTCTAGACCTTTTGGTACATTTCCACCAGACCAGCCTTTTCACAATCTCAGAAACCAGGTTTTTATTCTTATTCTTATTCTCATTATTATTATTATTAAATATTATTATTATTATTATAGAAACTCTGGAACCTTTGTTGTGCTCCACCAAAGTAACGTTTTTAGGAATCCAGGTTCTTGCTCAGGGCCACAGGACTTTTTTTAGAAACTAAATAACTTTTTCCACCACAGGGCCTTTTTTCAATAACTCAGGAATGTTATTCACAAACTCAGGAACTTTTGGTATATTTCTGGTAAAGGAACCTATTCAGAAATGTATGAACTGGTTCATAAAATAACTTTTTTTTTTAAAGAAACTCAGGCACCACTGGCATGTTTCCATGAAAGATTTTTTTTTTTCAAGAACCAAAGAATGTTTTTTTTGTTTGTTTTTTTTTTAGAAACCCATGGACTGTTGGTGTGTTTCCACCAAAGGAACCCTTTCAGGATCTCTGGAACATTTTTGGAAACTCATGAAGTTTTTCTGTGTTTCTTCCAAAGGAAGTTATTTAGGGAAGCAGGAGTCTTTTGTCATAAACTCAGAAACGTCTGGTGTGTTTCCACCAAAGGAAATGTTTCCGAAATGTATGACCTTGTTCAGGAAAACAGGAAGAACTTTTTAAGGAACTCAGTAACTTTTGATGTGTTTCCACCAAAGGAACATTTTCACAGGTGGAGTTATGTGATGGGTAGTACACACACACACACACACACACACACCCACAGCCGGGATACGGATAGAAGTGGATCTGGATTTGTTTCTGAGCTGTGGTGAGCTGTGCTGTCTGGTGGAACGGCATGATTAGAACAAAAACTTCTATCTAACACCCTAAAGGGTTCATCTTTAAGTTCCTAGAGATTAATCTTCAAAGATTATGTTAAACCCAAGAACGGAGGGTTTCCATTTGAGAAAAGGTTGAACCCCTTGGAGGAATCCTCAAAACTACAATGAAAAGATGCAGCTACTTAGTTTGCTAATTGGTCAAACACAAGCTACACAAACTCAACACACTCCTCCAGGAAGTGTGGTAGTGGTTACAGAATAGTTCTTCAACCTCTTGGTGGAAACGCACCTTCTGTGTTTGGTGTGATAAGCCTGTTGTGTAGGGTCATAAGCTATGTAAACATAGTGAACTTCCTCTTAGGAGAAGAGTGAGAATATTATATATTTAACAAATGACTGAACTCAAGTGCAGAGCAGAAAGCAGGACTCATTAGCACCGCTCTAACTGGTCCCTGGAGTTTGGGAATGATGCGCAACATTAGCACGTTCCCTGGGTGAACGGTTTAATGAGCTTTTCCCAAGGAAACAGCAGTTCTCCATGTGTGAGATGCTTTAAATCTGCAGCTGTGCTGTAGGAAGCTAATTTCTGACAGTATGCTGCTGCTGCGGCTGGACCTCCCTGTAGCCCGTGTCCATTAGCCCCAACTACTGACCCATCAGCAGTGATATATACCTGAAGAATGGAAGTGTAATAGACCTCTTTTCTCTCTTTAAATTACTTTCTTAAACCTGCTGTTTAGAACAAACTGTGCTGTGGAAGTGAAAATTCAGTGGACTTGTCACTGTTTTTGCTTTGGCTTAAATTATTCAACCAAAAGGAGTTGTGTTACAACTGTACAGTAACAACTGGTGCATTTGTAACATTTACATCAAGTAAAATCAAATTTAAATGATATGCATCCATTAATCCATGTGATACATCTCTAAAGGAAAATATTAAGTAAATAAATCCATCATTAGATGTCTATTACGAAGATGTATTGTAATTGATTGAGCTTATAAAGACGTTCTCCGCTTGTGTTCTGTTTTCATTTGTTGTTATATCATAGTAATCATGATCACTGTGCTATAGTATGGTGTACTGTATGGTTATTATGGTTTAACCATAATTCTATAACAACTTCATGAACGAGATCTTTGCACAAACACTTCTGCATTCTATTTAATCCTGCTCCTGCGTTAACGGTTCATTCACTGCACTCGCGATTGTGGGATTTGCCCAATACTTGCAAAGTCCCTTCTAGCAAGCTGGAGAAAGGCTTCAGACTGTATGCTTCATCATACATACCCAGCTACAAAGGTGAGAAAATACGTA